>NC_056751.1:22176721-22276721 GCF_019279795.1 Protopterus annectens | reverse complement strand
AGGTAACAAAAAGAAATGGGGGAAGGAGGGAGGAAAACCAGGACTGCAAAAGTGAAGACACTCGAACATCTACATTTATGGTAAGGTTCATAGGTAGGTACTAGACTATCGGCCCTAGGGCCTATACAAGCATAGCCAAAAAGGTACCCTGGCTTTCGCCACCTAAGAAAATTATTTTCCTCTGCCTTTGTCGAGCAGAGCCACAGAGGTGATCCTCGGGGTGAATTTCCTATTTCCCATCCAATCATCAAGATTTTTCTTGAAAAGTGCTAATGAGGAGCTTTGTTTGATATAGATAGGTAGTTTGTTCCAGAGTATGGGAAGTCTCTGGGACAGGAATCTATCCCTCCAGCATGTTCTGTTTACTGTAGTGACAAGGTTTAAGTCCCTAGAGCATAGAGCTCAGAGAGATTGGGATTTCTTTAAGTGGAGCATGTCCAACACTCTGGGTTTGAGATAGCTTTGTATGTTAGGCAGAGATCGCCTCTGAGTAGGCGATATGCGACAGAGTAAAGCTGGAGTTTTTTGTGCCGGTCTGTGTAGGGCATCTGTTTGAGGCTGGTAATCCTCTTTGTGAGGTATTTCTGTGGCCTTTCCAGTTGTTGTAGATGTCTTCTGAGGTACATACGAAAAGGGGTGTTGTACTCTATAATAGGTCTAATGAGTGATGAGCAGAGGGGAACAATGACCACTTTTTTCCTGGATGAGAAACCTTTTGTGATGAGGTGTGCCACATAGAAGGATTTTCTGACTACTGTGGTGATGTGATTATCAAAGGAGAGACTACTGTCCACCTGTGTCCCAAGGTCTCTTATCACACTTTCAGTGTTAAGTAAACTACCACCTATGTGGTAGCTCATGGGTACAGAGTTTTTACCAAAGGGGATGACAATGCACTTTTTGGCATTGAGCTTGAGGCCATGGCTTTGACACCAGGCATCTGTCTCAGTGAGGCCCTTTTGTAGGATGCCCACATCGTTAGGAGTTTTGATTATGGCTCCTAGTTTGCAGTCACCTGCCAACTTCATTAGCCAAAGACCTTCTGTGCTAGCCTGTACTTCAGAAAAGTAGATAAAGAGGAGAGGACCCAGGACTGAACCCTGTCGTACTCCACTTGTCACTGGTCTGAAATTGGATTTGGAGTCTGCTACTTTCACAGTGTGGGTTCTGTCAGTGAGCCAGTTGGCAACCCATCCTGTGACATAGGGATTTATACCTAGTTTAGTGAGTTTATCTATAATTCCAGAGTGGGGGATGGTGTCAAAAGCATTGGTGAGATCTAGATAGGCTGTGTGAACCACCTTACCCTCGTTTAAGGCTTTGGTGACTGCTGCAAAGAAGTCAATCAGGTTTAGGAGACATGATCTGCCTTTTACAAACCCGAACTGGGTGGGGTCCAGAGTTTGGAGATTACTCATGTCTTTGTTTACAAGTTCATGATGATACGTTCCATGGCCTTGCAGACCAGGCTCATCAGGTTAATGGGGCGGTAGTTCCCGGGATTCGTGGTGGCTCCCCCTTTGTGAAGTTGGATAAATGTCACTGTGCACCATTCAGTGGGCACAAAGCCTGAGGTGAGGCTATAACTGAAAATGGTGCTTAGGTGTGGTGCCAGTTCATTTTGTAGTTCATGTAGAACACAGCCTGGGATGTTGTCAGGTCCCATGGATGCTGTGTTCTTGGCTTTGGAGAGAGTGTAGTTTTTACCTGTGCAGCCGTGATTACAGAAACTTTGCATTCTTCCAGTATAGAGATGGGCCCTTTGGGGGGGGGGGTGTAAAGTTAGCACTGAACCTAACTGCCAGGATGTTGGCAATATCAGTTGGTTCTCCTTATTTAGTGCCATTGTGCTGCAACTCAGAGCAGATCTGAGTGTTGCCATTGAAATTCTTGACATAGCTATAGAATGCTTTGTGGTGGTCTTTAGAATCAGTGGCAATTTTGTTTTCATAACTAGCTTTGGAGGATTTTATGAGGGATCTCTGCTTCTTACTGAGGCTGACCAGGAGTTCTTCCAATCATGGGATTTTACTCTTTTTGCAACAGTTTCTTTCTTCTCTTGTAGAGTTGGTTTATGGTAGGGGACCACCAGACTGGCTTCCTTTTTTGGAGGATAGCATCTTGGTTCTGTTAGGGATAGCACGATCCATGGACTCATGCAAGTACTTATAAAGTGCATTTGTGTAGGGTTCAGCAGTCGTACCTCTATTGTCCGTCTGCATGGGTATTGTGAAGCTTGCCACTTCTGTCTTAAGAAGCGTGAAGTTGGATTTGGAGAAATATTTTACAGTGGTTTCCCTAATGGGGGGGTGGGGGTGGGATGTGGATGTCTAGGCTGATTAGCTTGTGGTCGGATCTGACCAATGAGGAATTGACCTCTGGTGTGGAACACCAGTCACCCATGTTGGTAATGACCAGGTCTAGGATACTGCTGCCTCTGGTGGGGTTGTGGAGAAGTTGATCCAAGGCACTGGAATTTATGAATTCCAGAAAACGTTGAGCAAAAGAGTTGGTACAGGAGTAGTTTTCACAGTTAATGGTGGGTAGTTGAAATCCCCCATTATTAGGGTGTTTGGTTGTACCCTAACATTTTCCAATGTATCAAGAAATTTGGAGTGGGAATCCTGGGGCATGGTGGGGAATCCATAGCAAGTTACAATTTGGACTGCAGTCTTGCCCAGAGTTAGTTGCACTTGGATAATCTCGGATGCATTATGCTGAGCAACTAGCCTAGAGGTGTGGATATCATTAATGAATATGGACACACCTCAACCTTTAGTGTTTAGTCCAGGTTAGGTGGCCGAAAGGTGTGGTATGAATTATAGCATGCTAATGCAAGGGTGCTCTCTGGAGCCTTGAACCAGGTCCTGTCACTGCACAGATGTCGATATTCTCCACTTTAAGGAGTGCCTCGAGTAAATGCATTTTGAGGTTTAGACTTCTAGCACTGAGTAGCATTATCCTCAGATTTTGTACCTGTTACGGTGGTGAATTTGTCATTTGAACCTTGCCTAAAAAAGGCACTATAGGGGTGGCAAGAGCCTTAGCCAGTACCCGGAATCCCAAGGGCGACAGGTGCAGGCCATCTCTGGCAAAGCATCGTGGTCTGTCAATCATGTCATCCCAGGCAGACAGATACTGGATCCCCTTAGAATGACACCAGAAACTTAGCCAATTGTTGAAGTCAATCATTTTGTCCTTGTACTGTGGAATCATTCTGGGTGATGGCAGGATGCTACTCAGGGTTAGGGTCATACATGCCTGGGCTACAAGATCCGAGAGCTCCTCCATGTCTCTTTTCATGTAGTCCAGGGTGGTACGTCTCAGGTCATTCACACCAACATGGACAATGACAGAGTTATATTTGTACTTGTTGTGAAGTGACCTGAGTGCATGTGTTATGTGGCGGATCCTGGCACCAGACAGGCAGCTGACAGTAACTTTCTCCTTGTTTAGCCTGGTGAGTGGAACATCAGTGTGCTTGACTATAGAGTCATTTATGACTAGAGTATTGGGTACGTTGTTATGCTTTATGTGCTGCGGTTGAGTGGCACACCGAGTTTGTGGGCTATGCGACATTTGAGTTGTGTTGGCGGGGGGGGTTGCATGCGTTTCTGCTTAGGAGGTCTCTGTTGCTTGAGCAGATTTATATTGAGAGCCTCTGCGAATGTAAGTGTGTGTTTTGTGTTGCTATGCGTATGTTTTGGTGGTGTAGGTTTTGAGGGACTATGTGATGAATGTGGTGTAGTGCAAGTGTTTACCTCCTCCTCTTGACTGTCTAAGTCCAGTCTTTGGTGAAGAGAGCATTGCTTCCAGTTTGGCTATATAAGTGCATCTCTCACAGGTTGTAGTGTTGGGTGGTAGGAGGAGAGGGTTGTCTGTGTACATGAGGCAATTGCTGCATTGCCCAAAGATGCCCAGATTCATCAGGTAGACAGGAGAAAACATCAGGAGCCGACCCTTAGACATGCCTGGAAAGGTGCTTATTTATTAAGTAGTAAAAACGGTTTTCCTCTGGACAAGTGAGGAAAGTTGAGTGCTGCAGTAACTTGTAGCTTATTTAGTGCTTACAACGAGTTCTGAACAAGTGCTGAGCTCAAAGAAACAGATTTGAGTGCTAAAACTAAACTGGCTAGTTCTAAGGGAAAATTTGAAGAGCAGACTTTATGGCGACAGGAATATTTTAACCCTAGATAAGTGGCGATGCATGAAGTGTATTATTTTAAATATAACAGTAGCAAATGAGCAAACTGATTTAAACAAATTAACCAAAAAAAGCTAAAAACTGAGCCTCGTTCCAGCAGTCTTCGATCAGACAAGTTCTAACTGTACACTCCTGCCACTAGGGTACAGGAGTACCTTCTCCAAAAATAGATGGCCTGGATTAGTGCTCAAGTTATACAAACAAAGCTAGATTCAGCAGGTCTAAATTTAGTCCATGCTACAGCAAACAAGGTGTACCAATTTCAAAAAGAAACAGTTCAAATAAGCAGGCACAATAAGCCTTTAACCAGAAACTCCCAGCTCAGAAGGGCAGAATCTACCCTCTCCTCCCACAAGAGTGCAGACCACACCTTCTTAATGTAAAAAAACTGGCCCGAAGCCGAAGTGGTTAAACCAGAACTAATACACTCTTAGAATAACAGACACTAAGCATTCAATCAGCAACTCCCAACTTAGAAGGATGTAAGCTACCTGTCCTGCCACAACAGTGCAGACCACAAACCTTCTTAATGTAAAACAACTGGTCTGAAGCTCAAGTGCTTAAACCAAAAGGCTTAGAATAACAATTACAATTTAATCAGGCTACTACCAAGCAGTAATAAATGCAGAAGAATAAATACAGTTGAGTATTTTTAAGAAGAGGCAAAAACAAAATAAAGTGCATTTTTTTTTTTTTTTTTTTTTAGTAAAGTGCAAGGAGAGAGGAAGGATGAGTAGAGGTTGAGAACGTAAGTGGGTTGGCCTTCTCAAATGTTCTCACTGTATTAAGTAGAGTGAACACCAGACTGGGAGGGATGTCCCAGATGAAATTTACAGTAGGGGCGGGCAACTGCAAAGCCACCAACAATAACAACTCTACAAGAATGGGTGAGAGGGAGGGCTTAAAACGTTCAAGACATATGTACACAACTATACTATGTTCTTCATGTTTCACTGTTGCAGTTATCACATTTGGGTAGGTTCCCAAAGCTGAAGAAATGGGTGGAGGCAGTCAAGGAAGCTAGGGGCTGGCTAGCATGCCCTGCAAGATGTCAGAGGCAAAACCTGCCTTTGATTTGTAAAAGAGAGGCAGGTGATAATGTTTGGTAAAGGTGTGAACAGATGTCCAGGTGGCAGCCTCCAGGATGTCCCTGGTGGGACTCCACTGAGGAAAGCTGCAGAGGTAGAGGCTGCTCTGGTGGAGTGTGTCCTGACCCCCACTGGGGGAGGCTTGCTATGCTGTTTGTAGCAGAAATGGATGCAGTATGCTATCCATTTGGAAATGGTTTGCTTGGAGATGGCTTTGACCTCTGCCCCTGAAGCAAAGCTAACCAGCAGTTGATCAGACTTTCTGAAGGGTTTAGTCCTGTCGAGACAGAGATACTACCTGATCTCTCTGTGCACATACAGAGAGTGCAAAATCCTTTCTACCTTGTTTTGAGGGTTAAGAAAGAACGTGGGTAAATGGATGGATTGGTTGAGAGCCACTCTGGACACCACCTTGGGCATGAAGGATTGATTAGTTCTGAGGGATACCCTGTCTGCATGGAAGATGATGGAGGGTATCACTGCCATGAGTGCTTGCAGCTCAGATACTCTTCTGGCTGAAGTGATGGCCAAGAGGAAGGCTATCTTCCAGGAGAGAAATTTTAGGTCTGCAGAAGAAGCTGGTTCGAAAGGAGGCAGGGTGAGCTTTTCCAAGACAAAGTTAAGGCCCCAAGCTGGTGTTGGTGCCCTTCTGGGGAGCCTCAAGTTGTTAGCCCCTCTGAGGAAAGTACAGTTGTGTACACTTACCATAATTGCAGACGTTCAAGTGTATTCACTGTTGTAGTCATTACATTTGGGTTATCCGCCTGCAAGTAGCCCTCGGTCAGCCTGAATACCAGTGTCTTGGGATTTCTGCATCAGATGCTGTCGCATCTTCCATGCCATCAGGTCGTCAGGGGTATAAAACATGCAGCCGATGCCATTACGTCAGTTTTTCTTGCCCCAGATGTCAGGTGCTCGCAAAAGGAAGCAATTACATGGTATGGAACACCCCCAGCAAAAAGCAAATACACATGATATAAGATATGCCAAACAAAAAAGATAGGTAGAAGTAAAGAGAAGACAGGGGGGCTGGAGGGAGGGTAACCAGGACTGCAACAGTGAATACACATGAACATCTACATTTACGGTAAGTGTACACAACTGTACTATGTTCTTCGTATTTCACTGTTGCAGTCATCACATTTGGGTTGATTCCCAAAGCTAAGGAAGGGTGGAGGTAGCTAAGAAGCATTAGGGCTGGCAATCAGATCCTATAAGACTGCTATGGCAAATCCAGCTCTGGATTTAGAAAAGACAGGCAAGTGGTAATGCTTGGTGAAAGTGTGTACAGAGCTCCAGGTTACAGCTTCCAGGATGTCCCTGGTAGGACTCCCCTCAGAAATGCTGTAGGGGTTGATGTAGCCGTAGTGGAATGTGTTCTGATCCCCTGTGGGGCAGGTTTTCCATGGTGTTTGTAGCAGAAATGGATGCAGTGTGCAACCCATTTAGAAATGGTTTGCTTTGAAATGGCCTTGCCCTCTGCCCCTGCAGCAAAGCTGACTAGCAGCTGGTCAGATTTTCTGAAAGGCTTAGTCCTGTCAAGACAGAACCTGAGCTGCCTGTGCACCTCCAGGGAGTGCAGGATTCTTTCCCCTTTATTCTGAGGATTGGGGAAAAAGCTTGGCAAATGAATGGACTGGTTCAAAGCCACATTAGATACCACCTTGGGCATAAATGATGGGTTAGTCCTGAGGGAAACCCTGTCCGCATGGAAAACAATGAAGGGTTCCACATCAATAACAGCCTGCAATTCAGACATTCTTCTTGCTGAAGTGATGGCTAGAAGTAAAGCAGTCTTCCATGAGAGGAATTTTAACTCTCCTGTGGCAGCAGGTTCAAAGGGCAGAACGGTGAGCTTTTCCACTACAAAGTTAAGGTCCTAGGCAGGAGTGGGAGCTCTCTTGGGGGGTCTTAAATTTTTGGCTCCTCTCAGGAACTGTTTGATCAGAGGATGAGAGAAAAGGTGTGGCTCAGTATTATATTGAGCTGAGATGGCAGAGGCATGAGAGAAAAGGGGTGGCTCAGTAATACATTGAGCTGAGATGGCAAAGGCATGAATTTTGATTGAAGAGAAGGATAGGTCTTTGTGGAGCATTTCTGTTAAGTAATCTAGTATACGAGTTAAGTTGGGCACAGTTGTATCCATTCCCCGAGACTGGTCCAGGAGCAGCATCTGTTCCACTTTTCTGAATAGGATTTTCTAGTACTAGGCCTCCTTGCCTCAAGAATGACCTCCAGCACATGCTTACTGAGAGTTGCTGGGAAAGAATTCAGAGGATGAGCCAGGCTGCTAGGTTCAGGGTCTGTAGGTTAAGATGCAGAATCTGCCCTGCCTGCTGGGACAGCAGGGAAGGAGTCTGAGGCAGATGCCATAGTGGCAGCACTGTTAGACTGCTTAAAAGAGGGTGCCAGTGCTGGCGTGGCCAGTCTGGTGCAATCAGGATTGCCCTTTGCTTGTCCTGTTTCATTTTTAGTAGAACCTTCGAGAGGAGGGGCAGAGGGGGAAAGGCATAGACTGAGAGGCTTTCCCAGGTGAAGGACAGCACATCCACCTTTCAAGCTTGGCTGTGGGGTGTTCTGGTGCAATATTTGCTCAACTGATAGCTCTGAGGGCAAGCAAAAAGGTCCACCTCTGGTGCCCCCCACCTGTTCTTCAAAAGCTTGAATATTTTGGGTTCCAATTTCCAGTCGTGTGGGTCCATGAGATTTCTGCTCAAGTCATCTGCCAGTGAATTTAGTTTGCTTGGCAGGAATTGAGCTTACAGGTGCACTTGGCTGTTCAAGGCTGTGCTCCACAGAGCCATGGCTAATCTGCAGAGTGGGTAGGAATGGGTTCCCCCTTGCTGGTTTATGTACCACATAACTGTGGTGTTGTCGGTCTTTACCAATAGTTGTCCTGGAAGAATAAGGCCTTTGAAGGCTGTCAGAACATTCTGTACAGCTAACATTTCTTTTTGATTGATATGCAGGTGCATTTGCTTTGGGTTCCATTTGCCCTGAATGCACTGCCCTGCCTGCCAGGGTGAGCCCGCCACACATAGTCTGATCTGTTGTTAGGGTTTGGGTGACAGTGGGTAGAGTGAAAGGGAGTCCCTTGTTGTGGTTGCAGGCCTCTGCCCACCAAAGGATCTCTGTCTTTAGGCAAGGAATGATAGGAATCATTGTTTCCAGGTCCTGAGAATGTTGACACGAGAGACATTTTAGGTACCATTTAAAGTTTCCTCACATGCAGTCTTGCATATGGAATTAGTAGAATGCAAGAGGCCATGAACCGCCTGCAGTATTTTCCTTGCAGATAGCCGGGCTTTGGTGGCCAGTAGATTGAAGTAGTTTGTCAAATAAATTTGTTTCTCTAGAGTGAGGAATGCCATCTGGGAAGTTGTGTTCAAGCTTGCTCCCAGGAATACAATCTGTTGGCTGGGTACCAGCTGTGATTTCTTTTTGTTTATGGTGTACCCCGATGAAGTTAGAAGTCCCTTTACAAATGCCAGGTGCTGTAGTAGCAAGTCCTGACTGTCCGCCTGAATCAGGCAATCATCCAAGTATGGGTAAATTTGAATTCCTCTCTGCTTGCAATATGCAATGGCTGGAGCTAGGCACTTTGTGAATACCCTGGGTGCAGTAGATAAGCCAAAAGGAAGTGCATAGAACTGATAGTGCATGGAGCCTGCTCTGAAGCGTAGGTATTTCCTGCAAGATTCCCTTATGGGGATGTGCAGATAAGCTTCTTTTAAGTCTAGGGTTGCTAGCCAGGAGTCCTTGGCTAGCATGGTTAGAATTGCTGGAGCCATGTCAGACTCCAAACCAGTTACAAGTGTTGTCCCACAAGGCTAAGTCCTGGGACCTCTCTTGTTCGGTACATATTTCTCGGAGGTACAGGCCAACACGGAAGGACTGTGGCTAACCAAGTTCGCAGATGACTGCAAACTGGGCGCCATAATCGACTCTCCAGCCGACACAAGCATCCTCCAAAAGGGCCTCACAGAAACAGACAACTGGTGCTAGAGCCATGGCCTCAAGCTAAATGCCAAAAAGTGTATAGTCATCCCCTTTGGCAAAAACAAAGTGCCCACAAATTACCACACAGGTGGTAATCCATTAAGTACAGAAGAAGTAATTAGGGACCTGGGGACCCAAGTTGATAGCAATCTCTCATTTAGCAACCACGTGGCCAAAGTGGTTAGAAAAACATTTTATATAGCCCACCTAATCATGAAGGGATTCACATCTAGATCAGGGGAAGTCATCGTGCCTCTTTACTCATCCCTCATCAGGCCCATAATTGAGTACAATGCCCCTTTTGGGATGTACCTTACCAGACACCTGCAGCAACTGGAAAGACCCCAAAAGTACCTCACCCAAGAGGATCAAAGGGCTCAAACAGATGCCATATGCTGCCCAGTTAAAGAAACTCCAGCTCTACTCAGTGGCATACCGCCTGTTCAGAGGCGATCTGTGCCTGACGTATAAAGCCATGTCCAACCCAGAATTAATGGACATGCTGCACCTCAGAAAATCCAAATCCCATCGAGCTACACGCTCGAGAGACTTGAACCTCAGCACTGAAATAAATAGGACACGCTGGAGGGACAGATTCATAACCCAGAGGCTCCCTTCACTCTGGAATAAAATCCCAGTCCAGGTTAGGCAGAGTCCCTCATTGACTCTCTTCAAGAGGAATCTTGATGAGTGGATGGGAGATCGTAGGTTTACCCCGGGTATCACTTCTGTGTCACTGTTAGACAGAGGCACAGTATACTAACCTCGAAAAAGGGCATAGCAAAATAAATTTAAAATGGGTGGAGAAAGCCAAACACATTCTGGCTAGGCTTATAAATGCCCTAGGGCAGATAGCCTAGTATGAACCTATGAACCTATAGGAAGCAGCTGTTGGAGAGTTAGCATTTTGAATTTTGGAACCACCAGCAAAGTGTTGAGAATAGACAAATCCAGGATAGGACGCCAAGAGTTTTCTATTCTGGGAACCAGAAACAGTCTGGAATAAAAGCCTTGTCCCCTTTGTTCTGCTGGGACAGGTTGAATAGCCTTGATACTGAGAAGAGAAAGTACTTGCATTTGGGCCTCTGCCCACTGGTCTGGGGGGAGGTCTGGCCATCCTCTAAGGGTTGGGAGTGAGTGTAAGTGGAATCTGTATCCCTGGGAAACAATGTTTAAGACCCATCTGTCTTGCGTAATGCATTCCAAGTTTTTGGCATGCAGGGCAATTTTCCCTCCTAAAAGTACAAGTACTTGAGCAATGCTTGGAAGGGTTAAGGATAAGTCTGTGCAATCTTACCATGGGATGGCAGCTTACAACTACCTATTTTGGATGTGGGAGCACTCCATTGCTTAGACCTGTGCATAACCGGAGACTGAAGTCTTGGTGGTCTGCTGACCCTGGGCTTGGACTGAGAAGGCTTAGAAGGTAATGGAAAAGATCAGTTTTTTGAAGGCCAATGCCTACTGAATCTAGGTGGTTGTACTTGTAAGAAATCTTTAACAGTTTGCATAGATTTAGCCTTCTCCTCCATCCTTTTGAGGACTTCTGCTTTACTGCCAAAAAGACGGTCTTGGTTTAAAGGTGCATCTACTAATTTTGCTTTGACATAATCTGGCAGGTTTTCTTCCTTAAGCAAAGCATGCCTTCTAAGAACAGACCCAGTGACAGCAGCCCTGCAAGATGCTTCTAAAGCATCAAGCCCACATTGCAAAGTATGTTTACCAACTTGGTTAGCAGAATGCATTAACTCTTATAAATCTTTGTGTTCTGCACTGTCAGGAATAAACATAATTTTCTGTTTAATTAGCTCCATAATATGCTGCTGGTACTTCAACATATGAAACTGGCAATTTAAAGCCCTAATGGCAAGAGTAGCAGAGGTGTATACCTTCTTACCCCATCTGTCTAAAGCCCTAGAATCCCTGTCCGAAGGGGTAGGATTTTTGGCAGTTGTAGCCTTAATGCCTTTAGGTCCCTGGGAAATGGTCTCTGGATCTGCAATAGGATTCTTAAAAAGGAATTTGTGGGAGTCAGGTACTCTATAGTACCTGTTAGATTTCCTGGGAGCTGGAGGCAAAATATCAGGTTTCCTGGGAGCTGGAAGCAAAGTATAAGGGGTAAGGCTGGATTCCAAGAAGATATCATCTAGAATTTCCAGAACAGGAGGGATAGCTAGAGGTCTGTGCAGAGGCAAGTTTAAAAATTCCCTGAGTCTCTTTTTGGACAGAGAGTAGTCCTGGCTCTCCCAGCGGAAATGCTCTCTAACAGTATGCAGGGTTTCAAGAAAAGAAAAATCTTCTAGAGAGGAAGCAAAGGGAATGGAATCCTCTGCATCAGAATCCTCATAGGTAGATAAGGGTATGTCCTGGTAATCAGAAGGATCACAGATATCAGATTCCTGATCAGAAGAATCAGAAGGAAAATCAGTTCTTGGTCTTTTTGAGGGGGAAGGCTGACTTCCCCTAATTAAAGTAAAGTAATGAGGTTTTCAGCCATTCTAAACATTTGTTTTTGTGGCATGTGGGCCTGAGAATGCGCTTTGGTTGTCAGTTTCCTAGGCGTAGGGCAAACTTTAGGCCTGAGAAATTCTGTATTTTTGGTTTGGAATGAAGTCTGTTTAATATGAAAATCAGTAGGCCTGAATACACCCTCAGAAGCCGGTGCCTGCACAGCGGCTCTGGACCCATCCAAGGTAGAGACATCCGCAGGTTCCATAGTCGAAGAAGCATCTCGTGGCATACCGGACTCCGAATGGGTCTCAGTAGAGGCCTGCGAATCTGTAGAAGCGGGTATCAGGGGCTGCGAAAGCACCTCACTGAGTACTGACAGACTGGCGACTAGCTTAACGGCAGCGTCGTCAGCAGTTTTGGACCTATGCAGTCTGTCTCTGTCTTTATCTTTACGTTTTTTCGGAAGATCAGTAGTCGGATAGCTTATCGAAGCCATTTCAGAGTACGGAGATTGATGAGAGCAAAAGAATTTAGCTACAAAAATTGCCCGATGACGAATAGTTCAGGCGTTGAACAAGGCACAAAACAGACAGCGAGGGACATCGTGGTCTGGGCCTAAACACACAGTAAGAATGAAAATCTCTGTGCGGTATTTGCTTTCCACAGGCAAGACAATTATTATTTTTTTCTGACATCAGTTAGAGCAAGAAAAAAAGGATCCCCAACGGGGTACTTATCTTTTAGAAGACTTCAGGTCTGAAACTCGGAAAACGAAAATTTCAGAAGGCGGCCGACCGGCACTTGTGAACTGCTTCTGCTTCGGGCACTGCATAGCAAGAAAGACTGGTGTAATAATGGCATCGGCTGCATGTTTTATACCCCCGACAACCTGACGTCATGGAAGAAGCGGCAGCATCAGACACAGAAATACCAAGACTCTGGTATTCAGGCCGACTGAGGGCTACTTGCAGGCAGATAACCCAAATGTGATAACTGCAACAGGGAAACAAGAAGAACATCTGTGTGATCAGAGGGTTTGAAAAAAAAAATTCAGTGTTCAGTGGGAAATAGCAGAAGCATGAATTTTTATAGAGGAGAAAGAGAGACCACTGTGTAGTAGGTCAGCTAAATAATCCAGGATGAGATGGATGGAGGGCTGTGCCGTATTGGCCCCCTTAGCCTGGATCCATGTGCAGAACCTTTTCCATTTATCTGCATAAGACTTTCTGGTGCTAGGGCATCTGGCCTCTCGGATAACATCTGGAACCTGTTTAATGAGGATAGCAGATTGGTCAGGGTAAAAGCCAAGCTGCCAAATTGAGCATCTGCAATTGGGGGTGCATGAATTCCCCTTCCCTCTTGGTTAGGAGGCTGGGAATCTGAGGAAGAATCCATGGGGGCAGTGGGGACAGGCTGTGAAGCAAGGGGTACCAGTGCTGTTTGGGCCAATCTGGAGCTATGAGAATGGTCCTTTGTTTTTCCTCCCTTATTTTGATCAGTACCTTGGGAATGAGAGGTAGGGGAGTAAAGGCATAGATGGAGAGATTTACCCAGGGGAAGGACAGGGCATACACTTTCCATGCCATGCAGCAATGCTCCCTAGTGCAGAATGTGCAAAGCTGATGGTTGGTGTGGGAGGCAAAGAGATCGACCTCCGGGGTTCCCTATTTCTGACCTATTAGTAAGAAGATGTTTCTGTTGAGCTGCTACCCCTGGGGTCCAGAACTTTTCTGCTTAATTGGTCTGCCAGAGAATGGAGAGAGCCTGGCAGGTATTGTGCTAACAAGTGTAATTGCATGAAAAAGGCTATAAAGCAAAGGGTCATGGCCAGCCTGCACAGCGGGTAGGAGCGAGTCCCTCCCTTCTTGTTGATGTACCACATCACTTGGTGTTGTCTGTTGTGATCAGGAGAACCTCTGGAGAGAGAAGGGGTTTGATAGCTATCAAGGCCTGCTGCACAGCCATCATCTCTTTTTGACTGATGTGCAGGGGGAGTTGCTGGGAGTTCATTGGTCCTTTATGTACCTGCCGTCCAGGTGTGCACCCCAAGTGTAGTCTGATGCATCTGTGGTGAGGGTTTGGGTGGCGGGTTGTGGGGAGAAGGCCAGTCCCTTGTTGTGGGAGCAGGCTGTTGCCCACCAAAGAAATTCCTTCCTCAGGCAAGGAATAATAGGTAAAAGAGTTTCCAGATCTTGAGAGTGTTGACACCAAAGGCTCTTTAGGTACCACTGAAATTTCCTCATACGCAGTCTGGCATATGGAATAAGGAGTATGCAAGATGACATGAACCTCAGGGCTTGCAGGATTTCCCTTGCAGAAAGCTGTGGCCTGGTGGCCAGTTGAGAGAAGTAAGCTGATAGGAAACTTTGTTTCTCTGTTGTTAGGCATGCCATCTGGGATGCTGTGTCCAGACTTGCTCCCAGGAAGATTATCCTTTTAGTGGGTACCTGTTTGGATATTTTTTCGTTGATTGTGTACCCTAAGGAGGTTAAGTAGGTCATTTACAAAGGCCAGGTCTTTCAGCAGCTTTTCCTGGCTGCCTGCCTGAATAAGGCAGTCATCTAAGTAGGGGTAAATTTTAATATTTCTTTGTCTGCAAAAAGAGATTCGCAGAGAACTAAAAGTGTTGAGATCCTGCCCTGAAGCGAAGATATTTTCTGCAGGACTCCCTGATGGGAATGTGGACGTAGGCCTCTTTTAGGTCTATATATATATTTTAGGTATACATTTTAAAATGTCCATGTATTAACTTTTATGTGAGGGAAAGTATAAGAAAGTTTAAGGTACAATGTCAGGAACACATTAGGGACATAAAAAATGGTAACTGTAAAAAAAAAAACTCTATAACAATACAGTTTAGAAAATATCATTCAAGTAATTTTAAACTTCTTAGGGGATGTGTTTTGGAACAAGTACAGGTTCAAAAGGGTGAATTAACATTTTTAAAAGATAAATTGTTGTATAAAGAAGCACTTTATATTCTGAAATATTATACTTTGAGTCCTAAGGGACTGAATGTTGAACTTAATTGGAAATATTTAATTAACTGAAATAAGTGTTAATAATGTAAATGATGTGAATATATACGGATGGCTTTTTTCTGATGTTTTGTACTCCTTGAAGGCTTTGAGGCCGAGGCGCTAGAGAGAAAACATTTCTTGAGTCAACATTCCTGTGAATTTTGCTGCTTTTCTGTGGCTGCATTCCTGTGGCTATACTTGTGTTTGTCTTTAGCCTGTGAGACTATCTTGACCTCGTAATTTGACTTGTTGGACAAGGTCATCTTAGCTTCCTGTTTAATTTAATTAAAAAGCTCCCATCATTATGGGAGGAGTTGCTCTTCTTGATTTTAGCCATGACGTTTTTCCTTTGTTCCATACCCAGGAGCGGCCTTAGATCAACTGGTGCCCTATGCAAAAGGGCACCATGGCACCCCCCACCACACCACCCAGTGCCCCCATCCTGGTCTACCTACACCAAATAAATACTGGAAAAGTGCCACTACTAAAGCGGCGCCCTAGGCAGCCGCCTAGTTGGCCTATTCTTAAGGCCGGCTATGTACATACCCCTAGTAAGGTTAGGCTTCCACTAGTGTGGTTTGCTTTTAAGAGTCTGTTTTGGACTTACTTCTACTGGGTAAAGCAGCCTCTATACAGCCACTTACATGGTTGTACAGGGTCTCTGTGAACATTTTCACATAAGTTGCTGTGAACCTGGGGTTGGAGGGAAACTGAATTTTGACAAACTACAGAATGTAGCTTGTGTTGAATAGTTCCTAACTGTTACAGGGTTTGCTGGGGTTACCAAGCTGATTTTTATTTTGAAGGAGACAGCTTTAGGGTCTGACCTCACCAGTGAAGATTTATGGGGAGGGGTGCAGAGCTCTCCCACACTGGAGAGTACCAGATTCAGTATGTTTGAACCTCTGGTGGATGTGCACACTATCTGGTCAAGGGTATTTTGAGTTAAAGTCCAGGAATCATTGTGCCTGTGAGTATAATGCAGTATATATTTCCCAGTCTAGAGAGGGATAATATCCCATGACTAGGGTAATTGGTTTAATTGGGAGCTGTCTCCAGTAGGTCCTGGTATTAGATATGGGATTCTAGGGACATAGAGGGCGACCTATAGCTTGCAAAGATATGTTATGGGACATTGTCTGCAGTGATCTGCACATGGATAAATTCCAGGACTTCATCTTGTTTAAGTAACAAAGTTATGCTTGTTGCTAATACAGAGTGAATACTTAAAACAGTACATCTTTATTATGTGTTCATATTATAAACCCTTACGTCACAAGATGGATCGCAAAATGGCTCTCAGACAGATCCCATAAAGTAAGAGTAGCGGGATCTATGTCCGAATCCAGACCAGTAATGAGTGGTGTGCCTCAGGGCTCTGTCCTGGGGCCCCTCCTGTTTGGCATATACTTCTCAGAAGTACAGGCAAGCACGGAAGGGCTGTGGCAGACTATGTTTGCGGACGACTGCAAACTGGGTGCTATAATAGAGTCTCCAGCTGACATGGAGATCCTCCAGAAGGGCCTAAATGAGACTGATGCATGGTGTCAAAGCCATGGTCTCAAGCTAAATGCAAAAAAATGCGTAGTAATCCCCTTTGGAAAAAAAAACAGAGTACCCGGAAACTACAACATAGGAGGTAATCCCCTGAAATCTAAAGAAGAAATAAGGGATCTAGGGACTCAAGTAGATAGTCAGATTTCCTTTGATAACCATGTTGCCAAAGTGGTTAGAAAATCCTTCTATGTGACCCATCTGATCACAAAAGGGTTCGCATCAAGATCTAAGGATGTAATGGCACCCCTCTACTCTTCCCTCATCAGACCCATTACTGAGTGCAATGCACCAATTGGAATGTACCTGGCTAGACATCTCCAGCAGCTGGAGAGACCACAGAGGTACCTAACCAAGAGGATTACTGGCCTCAAACAGTTGCCCTATGCAGCACGATTGAAAAAGCTAAGACTGTTCTCTGTTGCATACCGCTTTCTCAGAGGCGATCTCTGTCTAACATACAGAGCCATGTCCAACCCAGAATTGCTGAACATGCTCCATCTTAGCAAAACCAAATTTACTCAAGCTACACGCTCTAGGGATATAAACCTCAACACAACAATGAATAGAACATGCTGGAGGGATAGATTCCCTTCACAGAGACTTCCCTTACGATGGAACAGGGTCCCGATCTACATAAGACAGAGCCCCTCACTATCACTTAAGAGGAACCTTGATGAGTGGATGGGTAACAGAAAGTTCACACCGGGGATCACACCAACAGCACTACTAGATAGGGGCCAAGGGTACTAGCTGCTAGTAAAAGGGTCTAGGGAACTACTAAAGAGGCGGTGAATACCACACAACGTGGCTGGGCTAATACATGCCTTCGGGCAGATGGGTTCATAGGTTGGTACTGGGCTAAGTAAATGAATAAAGAAAACTAGAGCATGACTAAGAAATGTTAAAAAGATGGAATACTAATTAAGAACTATTTAAAAAAATCTTGATTTGGAAATCAATGTACTTGCAAGTAAACTATATAAGTTGACATGTTTGGGGATTGTATATAAAATGTATAGAAAGTTGTGGGAGGATACTTAGGCAGCAAACTCTACAGAGAAAAAAATATTTAAAGTTCTCACTAGTACAGTTCCATACTGGAGTGCAACTGTCTTGGTCCCATTCCGGTTCATAGACTTTTGCCACTTAAAAGTGGAAGCTGGAGGAAGAAAGGCTTAGGCATTATTGTTTGCATAAGCAAATGATTTACCCTCTGAAAGGCAGAATACTGAATATTGTGACGTCCCCCACTCTAGAACCAGTAATCAAATAGCCAGAATCATCACCACTGACAATGTAGAGGGACGTTCACTTGAAACAAAAATGGATATACCCAATATTTCCAGATGCAGCTCTCTGCATCATAGGTTCATAGGTAGGTACTAGGCTATCAGCCCTAGGGCCTATACAAGCCCAGCCAAAAAGGTACCCTGGCTTTTGCCACCCAAGAAAATTATTTTCCTGTGCCACTGTCGAGCAGAGCCACAGAAGTGATCCCCGGGGTGAATTTCCTATTTCCCATCCAATCATCCAGATTTTTCTTGAAAAGTGCTAATGAGGAGCTTGGTTTGATATGGACAGGTAGTTTATTCCAGAGTTTGGAAAGTCTCTGGGACAGGAGTCTATCCTCTGGCATTTTCTGTTTATTGTGGTGACAAGGTTTAGGTCCCTAGAGCATGTAGCTTGGAGAGATTGGGATTTCTTTAAGTGGAGCATGTCCAACAGCTCTGGGTTTGACATAGCTTTGTATGTTAGTCAGAGATCACCTCTGAGTAGGCGATATGCAATGGAGTAAAGCTGGAGTTTGAGACGGTCTGCGTAGGGCATCTGTTTCAGGCCGGTAATCCTCTTTGTGAGGTATTTCTGCAGCCTTTCCAGTTATTGCAGATGTCTTGTGAGGTACATACCAAAAGGGGCGTTGTACTCTATAATGGGTCTAATGAGTGCTGAGTAGAGGGGAACAATGACCTCTTTTTTTCTGGATGAGAAACCTTTTGTGACGAGGTGTGCCACATAGAAGGATTTCCTGACTACTGTGGCGATGTGATTATCAAAGGAGAGACTACTTGTCCACCTGTATCCCAAGGTCTCTTATCACACTTTCGGTGTCAAGTATACTACCGCCTATTTTGCAGTTCATGGGTACAGAGTTTTTACCAAAGGGGATGACAATGCAATTTTTGGCATTGAGCTTGAGGCCATGGCTTTGACACCAGGCATCTGTCTCAGTGAGGCCCTTTTGTAGGATGTCCACATCGTTAGGAGTTTTGAGTATAGCTCCTAGTTTGCAGTCATCTGCCAACTTCGTTAGCCAAAGACATTCCGTGTTTGGTATCTACTTCTCTGAAGTACAGGCTAACAGGAGAGGACCCAGGACTGAACCCTGTGGTACTCCACTTGTCACTGGTCTGAAGTCAGATTTGGAGTCTGCTACTTTCACAGTGTGGGTTCTGTCAGTGAGCCAGTTGGCAATCTATCTTGTGACATACGGATTTATACCTAGTTTAGTGAGTTTATCTATAATTCCAGAGTGGGGGATGGTGTCGAAAGCCTTGGCAAGATCTAGATAGGCTGTGTGAACCACCTTACCCTCGTCTACGGCTTTGGTGACAGCTTCAAAGAAGTCCATCAGGTTTAGGAGACATGATCAGCCTTTTACAAACCCAAACTGGGTGGGGTCCACAGTTTGGAGATTACCAATGTCTTTGGTTATAAGTTCCATGATGATACGTTCCATGGCCTTGCACACCAGGCCCGTCAGCCTAACAGGGTGGTAGTTCCCAGGGTCTGTGGTGGCTCCCCCCTTGTGGAGTGGGATAAACATTGCTGTGTGCCATTCAGTGGGCACAAAGCCTGAGGTGAGACTATGATTGAACATGGTACTTAGGTGGGGTGCCAGTTCATTCTGTAGTTTGTGTAGAACGCAGCCTGGGACATTTTCTGGTCCCATGGATGCTGTGTTCTTGACAGTGTGTTTTTTTTTTACCTGTGCAGCCGTGATTACAGGAACTTTGCATTCTTCTGGTATAGAGATGGGCCCTTTAGGGGGTGGGGGGGGGGGTAAAGTTAGCACTGAACCTATCTACCAGGATGTTGGCAATATCAGTTGGGTCTGTATATTTAGTGCCATTGTGCTGTAACTCAGACCAGATCTGAGTGTTGCCATTGAGATTCCTGACATAGCTACAGAATGTTTTGTGGCTGTCTTTAGAATCACTGGTGATTTTGTTTTCTTAACTAGCGTTGGAGGATTTTATGAGGGATCTCAGCTTCTTACTGAGGTTGACCAGGGAGCTCCTCCCCTCATGGGATTTTACTCTCTTTTCCAACAGTTTCTTTCTTCTGTTGTACAGTTTGTTTATGGCAGGGGACCACCAGATTGGCTTCCTTTTTTTGGAGGACAGTGTCTTGGTTCTGTTTGAGATAGCATGATCCATGCACTCGTGTAAGTGCTTATAAAGTGCAATTGTGTAGGATTCAGTAGTAGTAACTGTATTGTCCATCTGCATGGGTATCATGAAGTTCACCACTTCTGTCTTAAGAAGCATGAAGTTGGCTTTGGAGAAATTTTTTACCATGGTTTCCTAAATGGGGGGGGGTTAACATGGTTTCCTTAATGGGGGGGGGGGGGTGGCACAATTCAAACACAATTTCCTCTAATAGAACACAGTCAGGGGTCTGGATCTCTCAATCTGTCTCCATCCAGTTCCCCAATAAGACTCCCCACTAGCACAGCTATAGAGTTGAGACCTTGGCCAAGTGTACAAGCCAAGATCTCCAGCACCCTCTCTGTGAAACCAGTGCTTTGTGTCCCTGCTCCAAACAGCAGATACACATACTCCGAGACTTGATTTTCAAACACATATACATATCTGGGAAAAGCTGGCACAGATTTACTAGCTATGCCCTCTTCTGCCCAGACTACAAAGGTAGTTACACTGCTACCAGACAACCCAGCTAATCTAAGGCTCTTGCAAGGGTACCCAATTATACTGGGTGAAATTAATATTAATACAAATGGTATTTTAACCAATGGCAAAGCTTTCAGGAGCATCCAGAGCTGTCACCAAATACATATACTCTCAGAGTTTAAAATATTCTCTAAAAAGACCAGCCACAATGAAAACCTTAAATATATTTAATAATAAAACAACATGAAAATATAGAATATCTATTTACAATAAACACCAGAGCTTCAAACACAGGAAATATTAAAAGCAACACAAGTGGACAGGTTCACACAGTTACAGAAAAACAATACTTAACTAATCTCACTACATTTTCCTGACTGATCTAAAGAATTATTAATCCCTGGTTACTTACTAGAGAAAGGAAAGATGAAGTAAGTGAGAGATACTTCTTTGTCAGGTTACAAAAACAAGAGTGCTCTGAGACTTCGCTAAAAATAATGTCTAGTACTATGTGAGACTGATGGATTACAGAATGACATCCCATACATCTAGTTATCTGACGGTTCCCATGCTTCCCCATTTGGATAGAAGCAGTAAGGATTTAGCACCTATGTGTCAACACACACACACACACACACACACACACACACACACACACAAAGATCTGCTACAGCTCCTGGAACTCATAAAATAATTTCAAACCTCCACCCTTCCAGAGTAGCAATTAGCTCACCCCAATGGCAATGCAAGAAGCTTTCTAGTACATACTTTTTGTCTCTGGCTGCAGTGAGAACTGCAAGATAAAATTACCTGACTTAGGCCATAAAGATTGTATTTCAAACTATTTTCAAGGTTTGAGATTAACCTCTTCTCTTCAGTACCGTATGTTAAAACATATACATTTAAACAGTTACAATAATACATGTATATTTCTTTACCTGTCCAGCAGGGTACACTGTTGGTACATTTTTAACACAAGCAGCTTTACAACTACATTTTTCATTTTTTAACACAAGCATCTGTACAAATCAGTTTGATATACAAATGGCATAATTCTTTACAAAATTCCAGCTAGTTATGTTGGCATATGTTACACTGCCCTACTTTTCCTGGCATAACTGGCAATACCTCACATCATCACAAATATGTTTGGATGTTTTGTTTTAAATTTGTTTTTAGGTTACACAAGTGCCGGTCTGTAAATTTATCAGATGTCAAAACTGGTCTCCTGAGTTTGCGAAACACTATTTCTGTTACAATACTAGACCCTCTAGCAAGTAAATGTGTGTATGTATTCCTTATTCATAGAACTGGCAGAGGTTTTTTTTTTTTTTTTTTTTTAAGTATTTGCCTATACAAAAATTATCTGCTAATAAAGGAGATACATATGGGAAATGCAGAGCATTGCAAACTTACAAGTGGTCATGGAATTTTCCTCATACAAATCAGGTGGCAGAGAGGAATTATGACCTTAAAATAAGAAAACCTCAAATGACTTACTAGAGAAGAAAGATGATACACAGGTATCAAGGGAAACATAGAAAAAATGTTTATTTGCCCCAGAGGATGAAACAACCTGAACAATGAACGGTCATGAGACAACTGTTATTCTACGAAGGAGGGTAAAGATATGGACTGGCGACTAGAATTTGGTGCGTGCAGTGGGCGAGATATTTTTAGGATCATACAGGCCATACTCCCACAGCTGGTAAGTTTATGGGAATGTATAGAAAGTACAGTTGTGTACACTTACCATAAATGTAGATGTTAGAGTGTCTTCACTGTTGCAGTCATGACTGTAGGGTTCTCCCCTGCCGACAGGCAGTCCTCGGTCGGCCAGAATCCCAAAGTCTGGGTCCGGCGTCGGCTGTTCAACCATGCTCCCTGACGTCAGAGCACCAGGAGTACAAAGCTGACAGCCGACGCCATGTTCTCCAGTTTTTCTTGCCCCACGTCAGGAGTTCCAAAATGAGTAAGGTCCCATAACCTTTGCAAATACACCTCAAAAGAAAGGTGAAAAAGGAAACCAAACATAGGTAAAAATAAGAGGGGACAGGAGGGAGGGAAACCCAGACTGCAACAGTGAAGACACTCGAACATCTACATTTATGGTAAGTGTACACAACTGTACTATGTTCATCGTGTTTTACTGTTGCAGTCATGACTGTAGGGTAGATTCCCAAAGCAGAGTGAAAGGGAGGTGGTCATAAAATAGAAGGGGCGGCTAAAAGGCCCTGCAAGACTGCAGAAGCAAAGTCTGCCCTAGACTTAGAGTAGAGAGGTAGATTGTAGTGCTTTGAAAAAGTATGCACTGAACTCCAAGTTGCAGCTTCCAAAATGTCTTTGGTAGGAACTCCCTTGAGGAAGGCAGCTGAAGTGGCAGCAGCTCTGATGGAATGAGTCACAATACTCCCTGGGATTTGCTTTCCATGGTGTGAATAACAAAATCTAATTCCATGAGCAATCCATTTAGAAATGGTCTGTTTTGAAATGGCTTTACCTTGAGAACTTGAAGCATAAGAAATAAACAATTGCTCTGATTTTCTGATGTCCTTGGTTCTGTTCAGGTAAAAACGTAGTTGTCTGTGTACATCCAAGGAATGTAAGATCCTTTCCCCTTTATTTTGAGGAGTGGGGAAAAAGGTTGGCAAGTGAATAGTTTGATTTAAAGCCACTTTGGAAACCACTTTAGGCATGAATGTAGGATTAGTCCTTAAAGAAACCCTGTCTTGATGAAAAATAATATAAGGTTCCACAGCCATAAGAGCTTGCAACTCTGAAACTCTCCTGGCAGAGGTCAGAGCTAACAGGATGTTTTTTTCCAAGATAAAAACTTGATGTCAGAAGAGGCAGCAGGCTCAAAAGGAGGCAAGGTGAGTTTTTCCGAAACATAGTTGAGATCCCAAGCAGGAATGGGAGGAGATCTAGGAGGTCTTAAGTTCTTAGCTCCTCTGAGAAACTGTCTCATGAGCTGGTGGGAAAAGATTGGAGGGTCTGTATTATAATGAGCGGAAATAGCAGAAGCATGTATCTTAATGGAAGTGAAAGAGAGACCCTTATGTAAGAGATCTGTCAGATAAAGTAAAATCAAAGGAATGTTAGGAAGAAGAGGATCAGAATCCTGAGCCTGCATCCAGAACAAAATCTTTTCCATTTTCCTGCATTAGATTTTCTAGTGCTAGGACGTCTGGCTTCTAAAATGACATCCATAACCTGCTTGGGTAGGAGAGAATGAATCAAAGACCCTGGATTAACCAGGCTGCCAGGCTGAGAGTTCTGACATGGGAGTGTAGAACCTGACCCTGATGTTGGGACAGAAGGTTTGGAATCTGAGGTAAAACCCAAGGGGGCTCCAGACATAGGTTTTTTAGAGTTGGGTACCAAAACTGTCGAGGCCAATTTGGGGCCAGCAAGATTATCATCTTGGGCTTGTCCTGTTTTATCTTTAATAATACCCGTGGAAGAAAAGGAAGAGGCGGAAAGGCATATCCCGAGAGGTTTCTCCAACTGAATGATAGGGCATCCACTTTCCAAGCTTCTTTGTGGAAAGTCCTGGTGCAAACATTGTGTAGTTGATGATTGAGATGGGATGCAAAGAGGTCTATGAGAGGACATCCCCAGACTGCTGTTATCATCCTGAATATTTCGGTGTCCAGCATCCACTCGTGTGGATCCGAAAGGTTTCTGCTCAGACTGTCTGCCAGGAAGTTTTGCTTTCCTGGTAGAAACTGAGCTTGAAGGTCCAGATTGCAAGCTAGAGCTGTGTTCCATAGATTCATGGTTAGTCTATAAAGGGGGTAGGAATGAGATCCCCCTTGTTTGTTTATGTACCACATAACTGTGGTGTTGTCTGTTCGTATCAGTAGTTGTCCTTATTGTAGAAGATTCCTGAAGGCCCACAGAGCTTTCCAAACAGCTAACATTTCCTTTAAATTGATATGTAGGTGCTCCTGATCCTTTGTCCAAATGCCCTGCATACAGTTGCCCAGAAAATGGGCTCCCCATGCATAATCTGAGGCGTCCGTGGTTAGTATCGGAGTGGCAGGAGGCAGACAGAAGGGTTTTCCTTTGTTTAGAATACATGCCTAGGACCACCAAAGGAATTCCTTTTGAAGACAAGGCAGGACGGAGATCAGTATGTCTAAACTGTGGCAATGCTGAGACCATACACTTTTTAGGTACCACTGTATTTTCCTCATATGTAGTCTTGCATATGGTACAAGAAGGATGCAGGAGGCCATGTAACCCAAAGCCTGCAGGAATTTCCTTGCAGATAGCCGAGTTAAAGTTGCCAAGGTTTTGAAAGTTGAAGCCAGCTGTAATTGTTTTTCGTATGTCAGAAATGCCATCTGGGTTGTTGTGTTTAGAAGAGTACCCAGAAAAGTTATCTGTTGCGAGGGTGTCAAATTTGACTTTTTTATGTTGACAGTGAATCCCAGGAACTTGAGAAACAAATTCTAGATGCTGGAGTAAGACATCCTTGCTGTCTGCCTGAATAAGAATCATCCAGATAAGGGTAAATTTGAATTCCCTTCAGTCTGCAATAAGCTACTACTATAGCCAGGCACTTGGTGAAGACCCTGGGCGCAGTAGACAATCCAAAGGGCAGCGTAGAGAATTGATAATGCCTCGATCCGGCCTTGAACTTGAGGTATTTTCTGCACTCCTGCCTGTTGGGAATGTGTAAATATGCCTCTTTTAAATCCAAAGTCACCATCCATGCATTTTTGGTCAGCATTGGAAGTAGCTGCTGTAGAGTATGCGTCTTGAATTTTGGTATTTCTAGAAAAGTGTTCAAGACCGACAGGTCCAGAATGGGTCTCCTTGAATTTTGCTTCCTGGGAACTAGAAAGAGCCTTGAGTAAAAACCTTGTCCCATCTCTGAAAGCGGAACTAGTTCTATGGCTTTCACAGCTAAAAGAGCTTCCACCTGGTTTAAGGCTTCTGTCCATTGATGTTTTGGAAGATCTGGCCATCCGCTTGGCCTTGGTAGGGTATGAAAATGGAATCTGTAACCTCTTAAAACCACACCCAGAACCCACTTGTCTTGGGTTATAGGAGTCCAATTTTGGTGAAAAAGTGAAAGTTTTCCTCCGAGAAGGGGCTTCCAGGCAAGAAGTTCCTGCAGCCCAACAGAGGGAGTCATTGAGTCTGTTTCCTATTGGTTTGCGACCTGTCCTCTCCCCCTCTAGTGGTGGAAGCAGTCCACGGTCTTGGTCTATAAGAGGCTTGTTTGAGGCCTTCCTCGGGAGCGTCTGTATCTACCCCTCTGAGGCCTGTCTGTATTGGGAAAGGACCAAATTTTAGTAGGCCAATTCCTGCTAAATCTGGGTGACTGTACTTGTAAGAAATCTTTAACTGTTTGCATGGATTTCACCTTGCCCTCCATCTTTTTAATCACCTCTTCAGCTTTGGATCCAAACAAAACATTATGCTGAACAGGAGCATTCAATAATTTAGCTTTTACTTGATCTGGCAAATTTTGTTCCTTTAACCATGCATGCCTTCTAATGACTGTGCCAGAGGCAGCAGCCTTACAAGAAGCCTCCAAGGCATCAAATCCACAGTGTAAACCATGCTTCCCAACTTGTTCAGTGGCATGCATTAAGTCATGTAATTCCTTATCATCTGCACAGGCGGAAATGGAAGTAAGCTTTTGTTTTAAAACAGACAGGAGAAATTGCTGGTATTTCAGCATATGAAACTGACAGTTTAAAGCCCTAATAAAGTAGCAGAAGTGTACACTTTTTTGCCCCATCTTTCTGAAGATCTGGAATCCTTCTCAGTGGGAATGGGGTTTTTAGCAGAAGCGGCCTTAACTCCCTTAGGAATACAGTAAGAATGAAAATCCTTATGAGGTATTTGCTTCCCATATGAAATACAATTATTAACTTTTTCTGACATCCGACTGGAGCAAGAAAAAAGTTTCCCCAACGGGGTACTTGGCTTTGAGTAGGAGAATAAAATCTTCGGACTGAAGTTTTGTTCAAAAAAGATTGTCAGGAGTCAGCCGACCGGCACTTGCGAACTGCTATCACCGCACGGCAAGAAAGACTGGAGAACATGGCGTCGGCTGTCAGCTTTGTACTCCTGGTGCTCTGACGTCAGGGAGCATGGTTGAACAGCCAACGCCGGACCCAGACTTTGGGATTCTGGCTGACCGAGGACTGCCTGCCGGCAGGGGAGAACCCTACAGTCATGACTGCAACAGTGAAACACGATGAACATCAGCAATGGATAAGACAGGCATACATAAGGTTTTGCAGTTACCTAGGGTTCAACATACCATTTTTTCTTATATGTACCAATCGTTTTCAAGAAGCATGCTCACGTGGTGGACTCTTGGGACGCTCTCATTCCCATTTATGTACCTATGACTGCACAGTTACAGCTGGATTGGGGGAGAAATATTTACATATGCAATGATGATCAGCTTCAGAAGAATATCAGGAATAGATACAAGGAATGGGTTGCAAGAAGACCATAAACTTCTAATCATTTAGCATCAAGATAATCTATTAAGGATTCAGAATACTGGAAAGTTATTGTAAATAAGAAGAAATTTCAGGGAACTACAAAAAGAGCTACTGAAAACCCAAAACAAGTAAATGACCGGTACAAGAGGGGAGATGTAAAAGTTAAAGAACTGTAAGAAAGAAGAAAACTTAGTACAATATAAGGTGGATCAAGTCAGAAGGTTCCTCAAACTTAAGGGTTTTGAAGTCATTCAAAAATATCCGGCCCTCAGGCTTAGGCAGTAGAAATTAGAAAGTATGATGGTGTGGAGAGTCAGTACACCTGCTGACCTATTAAACTGTTTTGCTGAGCACTACAGGAGGCTGCAACAGAAAAAGCCTATGAAATTTCATAGACTCAAGAAACTGAAGCCTACGTGGGATCTTTGAATCTCAAAAAGTTAGAAATTAGCATACACCAGGACAATTTCTTAAAAACACAGTGACAAAGGATGGGATGAAGTTAGTAATAAAATAATAATAATAGTCAAAATGTGAAGATAACTGGGCCAGATGGTATACCAACAGAACTATACAGGCAGGAGAAAGCAGAATTTGGTTTTATGCAGTAAGTTAATTACAACCACTGGTGAAACTCCATAATTGTGGAAGAAAGCCAATGTTACAATCATATCAGAACTCAGGAAATACCCTACACAAGTACAATCTTCTAAACCAATTTCTATACTTACATCACTATTCTAAATAATTTACAATATTACTGGCTGAAAGGGTAGCAAGTATACACTCCCCAAGCTTATACACTGTGATCAGGCTGGGTTTGTCTCTGGAACAGTGACGTTTGATAATTTGATTCAAACATCTTAAGTAATACAGGATATAGCTAAAAACAGCCAGGAAAGAAAGACGAGATCCACGAAATCCTGTTATAACAGGATTTCGTGGATCTCGTCTTTCTTTCCTGGCTGTTTTTAATACAGGATATAGCCTTATGACTTGTATGGGTTCAGAAAAAGCATTTGACTGTTTAAGCTGGGCTTTTCCTTTTGCTGTTTTAAGGCATGTGAGCTTCCCCCAGCAGTTTGTAAAGTTAGCAATGGCATTGTACAGGGGTACGAAGGCTAGACTAAAAGCAAACATAACAATTTCAAGGATGTTTGACATAAGCAGAGGTACAAGACAGGGATGCCCAGTTTCTTTCTGTTCACATTGTATTTAGAACCATTGGGCAAACGTCCAAGGGGTACACAATCTGGGGATATTTTGGGATAGAACATTAACACAAAAAAACAAAAGGTATACAAATCATAGACTAGGTCCAAACATAAAGGCAGAATTCCCATTATTTGAAGAACTCCAATTATACATTTTACATAGGCATATAACTGGCTACTTCCCTAGCAACATCAGCAGAAAAATAAAAAAAACATTTAAGGATACTTTAGACAAAACTTTAGGTTAATTTTAGAAGACAGAAAGGGATATGTGTGGACATGATACAAAAAGCACAAGCTTTACATTATGTTTTACCATTGGTTTGCTGTGCTCACATCTACTTGTCTCAACACTACCAAATTTTCTGTCTAAATTAAAAAGGTGAGAAACCAAAGGTCAAGTGACATATTTTAACACTACCGTTATAGCAATGCATTTTGGCAGTCCCTGACTTCGAAATGTACACCGCAATGGCAAAATTATTTTAGATGTCAAAAAATTTCACTTCAAGGTTGCTTGGAAAGATATATTACGGAAGAAGACTGTATATGATGTTTAGTAGATGGAAATTCAGAAGTAATATCAGAGTTTAAGAAAAACAACGTAGGCAAAAGAGAATAATGATGGAGGAGAAAAATATCACAAATATGCATAACTAACTGCTGGGGACTCCTCAAGATGAACATAAATAGGAAATTAAAAAAAAAACAGAAGACACCATCATGCAGCATACAATCCAAAAAAACCCACAAGGAAAAAAAAACAAGCTTGTTAACACCCTTCTGACATCAGGAAGGTGTTTAACATGTTTTTATTAAGCACTCATAAGCATTGTTAAGACTGGTTCTAACACTAGGGACTGTCGCAGTTCACTGCCATTCGGCGAAAACAAAGACAAGGGTACAACAGCTTTGAAAGTTATTAGATATTTAATTATGCTGCACAATTTCATACTTGTAAAAAAAGTGTGGCAGAACTAAACATCTAATGGTTTTATATCAGCCTGTTCTCCTCACAAGCATGCTTTTTCTGCCTGCTCTCTGATAAGAGTTAAAGTATTTCACAAGTTTCCAAATCTTTGAAAGCTAGTAAAACACTCTGCACTCTTACACTTTACTTTTTTGTAACTGGTAGTACGTGGAGAAGATAAAGCTCCATCCACTGCAAGAATGATCAGGTCTCTTAGGATCATAACCATCTTATGTGCTCAAAACATGTAAGCAAAGAAATTCACCACGAGTTTTGCTCTCTAGGAGAATCATGACGTCCATTTCATCAACACACAATTTGGTTACAATTGGAAAATACCACGATTGCATAATACACTGCCACAAATACTATAAACAATAGATTTCTTACTGGTGGGCTCTTTGATGACGTGGAGAAGACCCTTCAAAACTGGTAACCACAGTTTACTAATGCAGACATTTAACACGCTCAAATTCTGGTCAAAGTACAATGGCTAAAACATTTCAGGTTTACACCCACAACATTTACTCAAAAACTAGTATATTCAACAAAGGGGTACCACAAGAGAGTTCATCTTTGGTCATTTTACTATTCTCTCTATTTATAGAGGACAATACCATGAATCTTCACAGCTCAACTTAGTTATGTATGCTGATGGTATCTTATTTCTGGATTTCAAAAAAACTATTCAAGAACTACAAGAAAATCTACAAAATAAATTCTTAAATCTCCAGAGTTGATGCAACAGCAATCAAGCTACCATCAAACCCAAAAAGCATAGCTTAACACTGCTTAGCATTCAAAAACCTGGTAAAGCTTCCATCAATTGAAATAAAAGATAAATCAAACAGTGCCTTATCCAGCACTGCAAAAGCACTCAAGGGTCATTATTACATTTACATGATCCTTCAGCTCTTCCATGAAGACTGTTATTACCACAATACTAACTCAGTTAAAGCTCTGCTACTGCTTCTCCTCCCATGTCCTTTTCCCCATAGCCTGCCAAGCCATTGCCAGAAATGTCTTCATTCTCAAACTGGAATACAGTCACTCTGCTAATAACACACACACACACACACACACACACACACACACACACACACACACACACACACACACACACACACACACACACACACACACACACACACACACACACACTTCTGTGTACTTCTGTGTTGGCTTGGTGGTTAACTACTGTGACGATGGTGTATAGGGTCCTGTGTTCGAAACCTGCATGGTTGTTTATTTAATACTAACCTCGAAAAAGGGCATAGCAAAATTAATTTAAAATGGGTGGCGAAAGCCAAACGCACTCTGGCTAGGCTTATAAATGCCCTAGGGCAAATAGCCTAGTATGAACCTGCAAAGACCTACAAACTCAAGTAGCTTAAAACAAAATCTGCCACTTAGTTTCACTTTTAGATAATAAAATCAGTGAGTTTGACCTAACAAGTGGCTTTAAATGACCATCTGTAAATACTTATTTTGAATATCTTGATCTATAAAACTGTAAACCTATGTCAATGCCGTCCTCCAAGGGCAACTTTAACCATTAAGGACCTAGCATACACACTTACAGAAACTAATGAAGATGGCCTCTCCATCATAAGACCATGATGGAAAAATCTCACTAGGTGTAAGAGCTTTTGCAAAACTAGCACATATTACATGGAACCATCTGAAATAATACTTCAGCAAACACTACAAGTATCCAAAGCTAGGCTGAAAGAACATTTTCCAAAGGAGGTGAAATGTAATAGCTTTTGTGATACTTGACAAATATTCAAGATGATTTACACTTGCAGCTGTAATCTTGATAAATCTTCACTTTACTTTTGTTGGTGCTACAGACATTGTGCAGTCATTTGTAAATTTATAAGGTTTTACAGCCCTTTCACTATGAATTATATACATTATTAACTTCCTACTCAAATGTTTTCTTTTTGACTTGACATTGTTCAATACTGCATTGCCTGTGCATTACTCTTGTCAATTATGTACTGTAGCTCAAAACTGCTTTTTTTACATTATACTGTTGATCAATTTGAGTCAGGATCAATTTGTGTCAGGATAATGGCTGAAAACATTTGGTAGACCAGCCCACCCATCTAGTTAACCTGCAATAAATAACAGATCAAGTCTGCAGGGAAGCTTTCAAGTTGGGAGCAGTCTGAAGCTAGATAATGGGAGCAGAGGTGCCTTAAAGAACCATTCGGCACAGCTCATTACAGCTCTTAAACAAAATTAAAACCTTATTTGATAAAGAAGGAAGACAGAACCCTATGTGTTAACTGGCTAAAAAGAACTAGAACAGAACCCCAAGTTGAAAAAGGCGTGTTAAGTCAGACGTACACAATTGGTAGGTATTACGTGAGTAGAGACAAATAAATTTAGATTGCAAAGGGAAAGAACTGAACACACAAATTAAAAAAGAAAGATGGACAGAATTACTTTCCTATATAAAGTCCAGAAAACTCAGATTTTTTGGGTAGCAAATCTTGTTCAAGTAACTGTATACTCCTTATGGGCTGACAAGTAAGTTTCCTTCCATCTTTCCTTGTTGGTGATATAAGAAAAATGAACTGGGAGATTAGATGCATATATTTTGGGACTGAAATTAAGTCACAGAATTGATCTCCAGAATTTATGTGATGACAAATAACATAACAAGTTAAATGTTATACAAAGGAGATACAACTTTGTAAGGCATAACAGAGACTGCATTGTTTACACTTTTGATGTTAGCGACAGCAACAAAGAAGGATATAAATCCATAAATGAAAGCAAGTTGCTGCACCAAAAAAATGATGCAATTGAAAAAATGCAACAAATCAAGACTTAGAACAATCAAGAAAGGATCTTAAGACAGATAGGGAATAAATGGAGGAGTTGGTCTTTGAATATAAACAGTGAAGTCTGTACTCAATAACAGGAAATTGTATCTGAATGACTGGGACGGGAATTGCTGTCTAAGGAAGATCTATAATGAGGAAAGTACTGTAAAAATAAAACACTGAGAAAGGGGCTTTGGAGTTGCAAAAAAGTATAAAGTATATAGGGATGTAAAAAAGGCTAATTGTGTTGGATAGGGCTTGTTTGTCCTCTGTTACGTGATGCGTTTATTATCAGATTATTTACCATTTTAATAGAGCTCAAATTTCTCCAAAAAAAAAAAAAATAGGAGCTATAGTCAACTTTTCCAGAAGAGAAAAGAGAAGTCCCATGGGGGTAGTGAATATCACAAAGAGTCTCTGCTTTTCAGAAGGTCTTGTATTCTGACAGTCCAGCTAAAGAATCTAAATCTGAATCTTGACCTTAAAAATGAAAGTAAATATACTTGAGTAACACAGCCAAGTTTTTAAAAAAGCTACTGCAAAATATCCAAGGATGGGAGGAACATAAGTGGAAAAAGACCGAAACCTTAGAGTTAGCCCACGAAGAAAAAAAAAACATGCACATTTGTTCTTACAAATCTTCCAAATGTAGGACTTTTTAAGAAGATAACAGGACCTTGAACCCTCATCTGAGAGAAAAAAAAAAAAGAAGAATTAGCAGCAACTACCAGACATGATAAAGTCAAGCAGCGAGCCAGAGCATGTACATGTATGAGAAAGTCTCCAGTCCAATGGATGGGCAAGTAATGTCCTTGAGCGTCTCAAAAATAAAGCTTTCTCCAGAAGATAAGGCAGCAGCACCATTGGAAACCAGACAGGGTCAATGACAAATTATGAGGAAGACTTTGACTAAGAAGACCTTTGTCCTCTGAATAAATCTTGTCATCAGAGGAAATGGGGGGAAAAAGGGGGGATCACAGTTATCCCATTGCGAACAGTATACAGAGTCCCTTGTGGCTGAATTAGGTAGAAAAAAAAATTGCTGCAGGTGACCTTGGTTGGGAAAACAGGCTGTTGCAGCAGGGGTTTCTCCATTTCTTGAAAATCTTCCACACTACCAAGGTACAGAAGGACCACTCATGACTCAGTAGCAGACATTTGCCTGTCAAACAACTAGACTTCCCATACATGTGGACAGCAAGGAAAAAGCTGCAGTACACTGTCCACTACCACAGTCGTACAACCTCCTAGCACAGAGTTAAAAATAAAAAACAAAAAGTGCTGGATAAGGTAGAGCTAGAACACGATCCACACGGAGTCCCACAAATGGATGTATCGAATTTATTAGTGCTTCCTGGTACCTCGGCTAAAGAGCCTTCAGCAGGAATAACATCTACACCAAAACATCCTCCTTTATAAAGCAACCAAATTACTTAATCACATAATTGTTTCACTGATTATACAATTATTTAATTAAAGTCTTCCAAAATGGTGTAAGTGAACCCAATAAGAACTGGTCAAATGGAAACTCAAAACATTTCATGCAGCTTGAATAATACATAGAATTAAACAATATTAACATTTAATTCCCGATTTAATCCTTTACGATAAAGTGTATTAAAATTAATTATAAATTTTGTCTTCAACTGCTTTAACTTTTTCAAAAGATCTTCTCCCTATGTATGCAAAGGCTTTGCCATAACACAAAACAATAAACTAGCATCAGAACCCCCATGAGCTATGCAGAAGTGGTGGGCTATTGGGCTGTCCAAACTGTGATTTTTAATGTCTCCCAAGTGTTCCATTATCCTATTTTTGACCATCTTCTTTGTCTGTCCTATGTACCGCTTGATTGGTGTGCTGCCACAGCCAAGAATGTAAACTACCCCACATGATCTACAAGTAAAATGGTCTCTGGCATGTAAGATAAGGAAAACAGATTGTTTTTTGTTTCCAGATTTTCTCCCTTATCAATGTTGCTCAGGAAGCTTGTGGATAGGTTCTGGCCCATTGTTTGAGAAGAAGAAAATGTGGGGTTATCTGTTCCCGAAGAGGGTAGTTTTCTCTTATAGCAGGTTCTTTAATTTGAAGGAATTGCTAAATATGAGGAAACCCCCAGTTAATAGGGGTTGGAGGGGCAGTTCTGCTTGTGGCAGATGCAAGGTTTGTAGTAGATTAAAAAACTTGAATGGGACCAAAATTATTAACATCAAATATATAGCTACAGACCATTTTACTTGTAGATCATGTGGGGTAGTTTACATTCTTGGCTGTGGCTGCACACCAACCAAGTGGCACATAAGACAGATGAAGAGGATGGTCAAAAATAGATAATGGAACACTTGGGAGACATTAAAAATCACATATTGGACAGCCCAGTAGCCCACCACTTCCACATAGCTCACGGGGGTTCTGATGCTAGTTTATTTTTTGTGTTATGGCAAAGTCTTTGCATACACAGGGAGAAGATTTTTTGAAAATGTTAATGCAGTTGGAGACAAAATTATAATTAATTTTAATACACTTTATCCTGAAGGATTAAATCAGGAATTAAATGTTAATATTGTTTAATTCTATGTATTATTCAAGCTGCATGAAATGTTTTTGAGTTTCCATTTGTCCAGTTCTTATTGGGTTCACTGTGGAAAAATACTGAAGTTCAACATATTTTGTATTCTGTACATAAAGGGTTAAGCAGAAAAATGTTCACTGCGTGCAAACTGAAATGTTCTGGAATATGTTGATCACTGAGGCAGAAGTTAATCTTAAACTGCTGATAAGAAAGTTAATGTTGCAAGAATAACTGTGGTACTAGCTGGTAAAAACAAGTAATCAAACTATCACTTTCTGATGAATGTTCTGTGTGCTACGTGTGTATGTGCAGAAGGGTCTATAAAAGCAGAACTCAAAGTACAAGTAGCCAGACTGCTGGCATACTACTATCATGTAGCAGGTCTCCATGCATGTAAAATAAAGCTGTTTTACTTGCTTACAAGAACTTGGTGTGATTCTTCCAGAATATGTTAGAAGAGTAAAATCTTTCGACATAACTGGCGCCCAACGTTGGGGCGGCCCCTACACGGCGCGAATCGAACAAAGAGAGGCTGAAAACCTGCGCAGGTGGAGAGAGATCAGGCTCTCCTCGAACGAAAGACCTCCGACTGAAACAGGTCGAAATTAGAGGCCAGTCACTCTTTCCAGATTCAATCCGTGAGGTGGCAGCGAAACAGGGCGGTGGAATCACAAAGGTAAGCAAAACGTTATTTTTTGTTTCTGATTGGAATTTTTGTCTAAATTTTAAGGGACTAGTCAAGGGAGAAATTTAATTTTCTCAAGTATAAAAAGAGTATATGTGAATAGATTCCATATACAAGAGATCTCAGGAACAGGAATAGTTTCTCGTAAGAGAAATGGGAACAGGAACCAGTTGCGCCAAAGGCGACGACAAAACTGAAGATGAAAAGTTTATGTTTGATTTACACCCAAAGAACGTAAAATATTTAGATAAATGGAAAAAAGATCATGGGTTTAGTGGATGTTTAAATAAGTCAGAATGTCAAAATCTAGTAAGATTACTGCGCAAACAGGCAGGAAATAAGACAAGGAATCAAAAGAAGGTGGGGTTTCCCCAGGCACAGAAATGGCTGGAGGAAGCAAATAAGAGACATAGGGAACAAAATTCGAAAAAAGGGTGTGGTAATTCAAGTGAAAAAGATGTGTACTTCATTCAGAAGGAAGATAATAAAACTTCCACAGTCAGTCGTAGTCACCAGAATCCCTCGGCCCCTCCCATCCAGCATTCAGACCCTGCACAGGTAATCGAGGTGCCCCCCGACCAGGACCCACCACAATACCAGGCTTTGGTGGGTGACCCCCCCCCGCCAAGAATTAGATTACAGAGAGAGCCCGACAACACTCTTGACTTGCGCAGCGGAAGTATTAGGAGAGACGGGCAATGGAAAATTAAGGAAAAGGTAGATCAGGAAGGAGAGGAATACCCGCTGATAGAAGTGGCAAATCCTCAAGCAGGTGCAGAAGGCGAGGGTCCTACAATATTGGTCTACCGACCGTGGACCCGTGATGACATCCGAAAAGCGGTAGAGGGGATTCCCCATCCGAAAGTAGATATGTGTAAATTCCGTACAGACGTAGGGGGCATGAGAAAGAGTTATAGATTAAACGCTGTAGAATTTGAACAAGTAATAAGGCAAATCCTAGGACCAGATTGGCACCTTATTTGCGGAAATTGGGACCCCCTGCTACCAGGGGAAGGAGGAGCCTTGCCGTTTAACTCCGAAGTGTGTAGAACCAGAATAAAGACTCTCTTAGATAAAATAGAAGAACATTGGAAGCCCAAGGCAGATTGGACTTGCATTAATCAATGCATTCAATCAGATGACGAAACCGTAGATAGTTATCTACATCGTCTCACACAATGTTTAGATGCTCATAGTGGGTTGATTAAGGTAGAAAATCAGGAAAATGACTCGGCCTATGAACAGCAATTGAAAAATGTATTCCTAAAGGGCTGCAAGACAGCCATTGGTAACTTTATACAAAAGCATATGATCACACACAGGACAGCGCATCTACAGCCCCTTATGGAGTATGCTAGACATGCTGAGAAATACCTGAAGGAAAAAAAAGATAAACAAGCTCAAAGTTTTACAGTTAGTGCAGATGGAACTTTAATGTTAGTTCAAGGTTCCGCGAACCGCGGAAGAGGGCGTGGCAGGGGAAGAGGACGAGGACGGGGAGGCGTAAGTCATTCCGAGGATTTCGAAGGTAGGCAAAAGAGGGGGGAATGTTTTAAGTGTGGTAAGAAGAGACATTTCGTCAGAGATTGCATAGGACCGGAGAAACCGATGGCTGCTTCCGGTGGTACCGCATGACTATATGATGGTCAGAAAGACGTAGATGGAGGGTATGAGGAAGAAGAAGAAAGTGAGAATGGGGAAGTAGGTACAAGTGAAGACAATGGGTGGGGACAGGAAATGGCAGAAAATGAGGAATATCAAATGGTAAATCTAACAGCACTAGCATCAACTATGCAATTGGAATCCCAACCAGTGATCACATTGCAAGTTGAGGGCCGAGACATAGAATTCCTTTGTGACTCAGCGGCTTCATGAACGTTAGTCAGAAGTACTGCCATATCATCCGATGTTACTTCGGATGAATGTGTGCTTGTAAAAGCAGCAAATGGTCGCATTTACAAAGAGCCATTGTCCAAACCTCTGTGGTTTACCGACCCAGAGAAGAACCAAACCATACGGTTCAGAGTAATAATTTCAAAAATCTGCCCAGTAAATTTACTAGGAAGAGATTTAATGCAAGTGTTCGGCATAGCAGCCGTCCCAACCTCCACTGGGATGGTGGCAAGGAGAATTGAACCAAATAGTGCAATGCTATTAGAGGGGCAGGGAGATCTACATTACTGGTATAGTAATGATTTGATAGAGACAGGCCCCCAGAGTGTAGTGACGGATCTTACAAATTTGGCATTAAGCAAATACGGAATAAAAAATCCGAAGGTGTCAGATCCATTACATTGCACAATGTATTACAGAAGATGTGCCGGACCTGATTTAGAATACGAAAAGAAATTTCTTAGTTTTAAAGTCACCAAACTAGTATTGCATAGCCTTTTTTGGGACACACTAGGTAATTCTGCAGTCACATGTAGCCTTACAAGGGATATGCAGCTGCTGTATAAGAATGAATTAACCACACATATTTCAGTCACGGAGGGTGAAGGAATGTCATGGTACCTCGTGGGTAAGAAAATAACTGAATGGGTAGGATGGACACCAGAACAGTTGGCAGGTAAAGGCGTTCAGGTTCAAAAACTTAACTGGGTTACACAAGCCAGACCGACCGTGCACCTCTGGGAAGACGAACAGATACAATCCCCTGGGACATTATGACTATGTCTCCTTACCCCCATGGAGGAATCTCAATTGCAGACGATTCCAAACTCATTATGGTCGCAGGGTCAGCACGATATTGGACTGATTAGAATGGCAGGACAGGTAAAGATTACACCCAAGTCAGAATTTAGACCTCATAAACGGCAGTATCCCTTGAGCAGAAAGGCAGAGGAGGGCATTTTACCGGTAATCACAGCACTTTTGAAAGCTGGAGTATTAATTCCATGCACAGACTCACCATGTAATACGCCCTTATTTCCAGTAAAAAAACCGGATGGGACATGGAGGATGGTACAAGACTTACAGGCAATAAATGCCGCGGTGGTACCTCGGGCCCCCATGGTCCCAGATCCGTCTATTCTGCTGAACGATATCCTTCCAACGGATAACTACTTTTCTGTAATTGATATTAGTAATGCCTTTTTCTCCATTCCCTTGCAGGAAGACAGTAGATTTTGGTTTGCATTTACGTTTATGGGCAAGTGTTATACCTATACCAGGTTACCGCAGGGATACTGCGAAAGTCCGACCATCTTCTCACAAGAGATGTCCACCAATTTGGCTCAGTTCCAACCCGCCCAAGGGTGCCACCTACTGCTGTACGTGGATGATATCCTCCTGGCTGCGACTACGGAAGAACTCTGTAAGTCCGAGACTATTCGACTACTACACTTTCTGGCACACGAAGGACATAAGGTAAATAAGTCTAAGTTACAATTTTGTAAATTAGAAGTACGTTACCTGGGTTATACTATCTCTGGGAAGGGCAGGCGATTAGATGACAGTAGAAAGAATGCTATTTTACAAGCCCCCATGCCAACTACAAAAAAGGAAATGATGTCCTTTTTAGGCATTACGAACTTCTGTCGTAGTTGGATTCCCAACTATGCCGAAGAAGTGCACCCGCTATCAGACTTAATTTTTGCAATACCGATGGCGGCAAAAGATTTGCTGCACTGGACAGACAAGGCAGTACAGGCATTCACTAGAATCAAGCAACTGATAGCTGGGTCAGCGACACTGGGGTTTCCAGATTACAGTAAGACCTTTATACAGACTGTAGATTGCAAGCAGGGATTTATGACATCTGTTTTAATGCAAATGTATGGAGATAAGTTAAGACCATTGGCATTTTACTCTAGCAAATTAGACTCAGTAGCACGAGCATTACCACACTGTGTGCAAGCAGTAATTGCAGCTGCCCTGGCGGTACAAGCGTCTGCCACGTTGGTATTGTTCCATGATCTTACGTTAAAAGTCCCGCACTCCGTAGCAGTCATCCTTATACAGGACAAGTTAACATTTTTGTCACCTAGCAGACATTTATCTTGTATGACTACGCTGTTATCACAGCCACACATGACAATTGAGAGATGCACTACCTTAAATCCAGCGACATTGCTACCCGTTGCTGAAGACTGTATCCCGCATGTATGTTTAGATCTCATACATTCTAAAGTTCTACCAAGACCGGATCTTAAAGATCAACCCTTACTACATGCGGACTGGACACTGTTTGTAGATGGGTCAGCACGCAAAACAGAAACAGGCACCATGCAGGTAGGGTATGCAGTTACTACTGCAACTCAGATAATAGAGGCAAGACCACTCCCCGGGAACTTATCCGCTCAAGCAGCGGAACTGATTGCTGTGACAAGGGCATATCTCCTTTCGGAGGACAGGAATGTCACTATCTATACGGATAGTCAATATGCTTTCTCTACGGTACATGTATTTGCTCAGCAATGGAAAAATAGGGGGATGGTTACAACCTCGGGAAAAGATATCATGCACAAAGAACTAATCCTTGAATTACTACAAGCCGTCCAACGGCCACGGGGTTTGGCCATCTGTAAATGCGCTGCTCATACCCGTGCTAAGGACCCGGTATCACTTGGTAATGCCCTAGCAGACAAAGCAGCCAAAGAGGCAGCTATGTCCAGTACCTTTTCACTTGAAACCACACCTACAGAATTACAACCAACAGATAAGTTTGATTTACATACCTTACAAGTCATGCAGGAACTTAGCACAGTGCAGGAAAAACAACGCTGGACTAGGTATGGTGTTAGACATAACAAAGGAATCTATGTGGGACCAGATAATAAATATGTTTTGCCTACTAATCTTTTTAGGTATGCAGCACTAGTCGTGCATGGCCCTTCCCATCTGGGCCCTGCAGCTATGGTTAGAATTATCCACCTTACCTTTTGGACCAAGGGTTTCATTGCATATGCAAAACGTTTTTGTCTATCCTGCATAGTATGTGCTAAATACCACGGGGGAGGGGTCAGAGTTGCCCCGGCTTCATTTCCAACACCCCCCTATCCATTTCATACAATATGTATGGACTTCATCGAATTGACCCCGGCACAACTAAAGAAGTTTGTTTTAGTGATAGTAGATGCATTTACTAAGTGGGTTGAGGCTTTTCCGGTGACACATCCGGATGCTCAAACAGTGGCTAAAATTGTGGTCAATCACATCGTCCCGCACTTTGGACTTCCTACACGCATCTACTCTGACAACGGCACACATTTTGTCAATCACATCATTCAAAAACGGTCTACAGTTTTCCAAATTGAATTGAAACACCATTGTGCCTACCACCCACAGTCAGCAGGGTTGGTGGAACGCCACAACGGCATTCTAAAAGGCAAGTTGAGAAAACTCATGGCCGAGACACATCAGTCTTGGATTACCTGTCTACCTCTATCCCTCCTTTACATGCGGACAACTCCCACCTCAAAAGGAGTCACCCCATTTGAGTTATTGTACGGGAGACCTTATTACGTCCCGCAGTGGCAAAACTTGTTGCCTGCGGAACGTCAGGGGGGTGAGGAGATAGCAGATTACATGAGAAAAATGCTGACCAATACTAACAGCTGTTTAACGAATGATTATTTTTCAGGTTCAAGAGATGATAAAATCACGGAAATCAGACCCAGCGACTGGGTCTGGGTCAAGATCATTAAGCGCAAGAACTGGGCATCCCCCAAATGGGAGGGCCCCTACCAGGTGTTGATCGCAACTCCAACGGCAGTTCGGATTAAAAAAAGGTCCTCATGGATCCACCTAACACATTGTAAAATTGTAAAACATTTTAAGTTAGATAAAAACTTGAATCCCCCTGGGGAGCAAACAGACAGCAGTAACCATGAAGGACAATAATGAGAATAAGAGAAAATGGTTCTATTGCAATATTTTATTGTTTATAACTATTGTGATTGTAATATTTCTGTTTTGGCCATTTCTGTTTTTTAATGAAGCTAGCCATTCAAAAAGAGACAAACACACCAGCTGGCATCCAAACTTTAATACATATCAAGTGATTAAATATGCATATGTATCCTCAATGAATGTCTCAAATTGTTGGGTATGTACTGCAATACCTACTGTACATAGTGGCTTAATGTTAGGAACAGCCCCTCTGGGAACAAATGATACTTGGAATAATTTGTTGTTTGAAACCACAGAAGTACCACTGAGAGACAAGGTGGCACTGCCTCTTCTGGGGTGCCAAAACGGAACAGTGTGTTTTCAAAAGATTGGAAAAGTTAAGGTGGGGCTGAGCCAATGTAATTTGACAACAGTTCATAATTGTACCCTAGAAGGGCTGTGTGAGACCAAGTTTGGAGCTATAAAAAAAGACATCAATGTAAATTATACTAGTTTTGTTGAAAAAATGATGTATGTATATGGCCTGTTATTTAAGGGGCTAAAGCCAAATGGGAGTTATGAATTTCCAACCAATATCACCCTCAAAACGAATGATTGTTATTTTATTTGTGGTAGGAAAGCATATAAATGGTTACCATATGGCTGGTCAGGAAGTTGTTTTTTGGGATATCTGATACCAGCTATCAGACATGTGAATGCATTACCTCAAGGTAAAATACGAAATGCACGTTCTCTTAATAAACCTATTAATCCGGTAGGTAACATTGATGCGTCGTGGATTTATCACCATGACTTGGCACACGTCAGCAGCAAAGGACTCTCACATATGGACCTAGGTGATGATGTAATTGCTTGGGCTGGTATTTTGCCAGCGTATGGGACAGTAAAATCCATCTGGGAACTGAGAAAACTGTCAAAACTGTTAGAGACTCTGAGTAATGCGACATTTTCAGTGCTAGAATTGGTGACGGACGAATTAACGGCGATGAGAACAGTAGTGTTGCAGAACCGTATGGCGCTCGATTTCACCCTAGCGGCGAAGGGAGGTACTTGCGCTCTCATACACGAGGAGTGCTGCTCGTTCATTCCTGATAACGAGCATGAAATCCAGAGACATCTTGAAATAATTCAACAAGTTTCTGAACTGACTAAACCTGGTCCAAACCCCTTGACTGACTTTTTCCAAAACCTGTTTGGAAACTGGGGTTCTGTGTTAATGAATATCTTAATTGCTGTATGTGTTGGTGCGGTCATATTTTTGCTGCTTGGCTGCTGTTGCATACCATGTATCAAAATGATAATATTGAAGGTTATCTCTGCCAATGCTACAAAAGCATATTTTTCTGATTATGAAAAGGTATAAAACGTATCTGGGATTGTGTAAAATAAACAGTATACAAAATGTTGTAAGGGGGGAAATGTGGAAAAATATACTGAAGTTCAACATATTTTGTATTCTGTATATAAAGGATTAAGCAGAAAAATGTTCACTGCGTGCAAACTGAAATGCTCTGGAATATGTTGATCACTGAGGAATGCAGAAATTAATCTTAAACTGCGGATAAGAAAGTTAATGTTGCAAGAATAACTGTGGTACTAGCTGGTAAAAACAAGTAATCAAACTATCACTTTCTGATGAATGTTCTGTGTGCTACGTGTGTGTACGTGCAGAAGGGTCTATAAAAGCAGAACTCAAAGTACAAGTAGCCAGACTGCTGGCATACTACTATCATGTAGCAGGTCTCCATGCATGTAAAATAAAGCTGTTTTACTTGCTTACAAGAACTTGGTGTGATTCTTCCAGAATATGTTAGAAGAGTAAAATCTTTCGACATTCACTTACACCATTTTGGAAGAATTTAGTTAAATAATTATATAATCAATGAAACAATTATGTGATTAAGTAATTTGGTTGCTTTATAAAGGAGGATGTTTTGGTGTAGATGTTATTCCCGCTGAAAGCCTGTTAACCAAGGTACCAGGAAGCTCTAATAAATTTGATACATCCATTTGTTGGACTCCATGTGGATCGTGTTCTGGCTCTACCTTATCCAGCCCTTTTTTTTATTTTTATCGAGTTTGGTTTATTTGTAGTTTTTGCACTCCTAGCATAGAGTGCAGGATGCAGTTCTTGCTTGCTGATACACTATACAACTGCCATGTAAAAACTTGAAGCGTCAACAGGCTTGCACTCATCTTGGTACAATATGTGAAATAAAATAATAGCACTGATGGTCAGACATAGTAAAACTCTCTAGCAAATAAAATACCTCCCGGCTGATAATTAATGCCTACAAGCCTGAGGAATGCAGACCTTATAAAGAGGATCGACATTCTGCGACCACTGATACAAGCTGCAAGGGAGATGACCAATTCAAGGAGACTTGGCACCTAGAGACACAGATGCTCTGTAACTAATCTTAAATGCAAGAAAAAATGAAATCTTGGGTTGAATAAACTGGAGTCTTTCCATTGAGTCTCGTCCTGTATAACTTTGTGCCCATACTGCAACCTATGAATGTAAGCAACTATGCATGCTGTAACTAAAACACAGACACATTCAACATTATTCTCAGGGAATGGAACAAAACTCCTTTACTGACGCTAAGTGTTGAATGGACAGGGCAGTTGTGCATACATGAAAAGAATTGTTGTGTTAAATCTTACCATAAATCATAGATGTCATTCTTTTCCATGTTGCAGGATTCTTTATATGTGGAAAGTCCTCCACCTAACAACCCAACATCTGGCCAGTATGCAACAGCCATACAAGGACGTCCACATGTACAATCCTCAGAACTGAAATGCCCAAGGAGAAACACCAAAACTAAGGACCAATATAAAACCATCCATGGAAAGAACAAGACGTAGGAGGAAAGTGGGAGGGACAGAATACTGCAACATAAAAGAGAAGGACATCTATGGTTACAGTAAGATTTTACACAATTGTCCAAATCCTTCTATTCAATGTTGCAGTATTTACATGTGGGAGAATACCAAAGCTTAGTAGGCACCTTGGGAGGAGGAAGGAGCAGAGGAACTTTGCAGTGAAGAATTTAACAAAGCCATGGAGAATGGCCCTAACAAACTCCGATCTTGATCTAGAAACAGTATCCAGCTTGTAATGTTTGGTGAAAGTATACACAGAAGACCAAGCAGCAGCCTTCAGAATTGAATTAGTATCCAGACCTTTAAATAATGCACCCGAGGAAGTTACAGATCTAGTAGGAATGATCCCCAACTGGCACAGCTACAGATTTACCAGGGAAATCATAACAAAACACAATAGCCTTGGAAATCCAAGAAACTGTTTGCTTAGAGACAGGCAAAGCCAGAACCCTGGGATAAAAAGAATCAAAAAGCTGATCATACTTCCCAACAGCCTTAGTCTTATCCAAGTAGAACCTAAGTTGTCTATGTACATCCAAGGTATGCAAGATACTCTCACTGAAGGATTGAGGAGAATGGAAAAAGTGGGCAATTAAAAAGACTGATTAAGAGACACCGCATTCACTACCTTAGGCATAAAGGAAGGACTGGTACGCAGTGAAACCCTATCCTTGTGGAAAACTAAGAAATGTGGGGAAGCCATCAAAGCCTGAATCTTCGAAACCCTCCTAGCAGATGTCAAGGTTGACAGAAGCACAGTCTTCCAAGTACAAAACTTTAAAGCAACTGAGGCTCCATGCTCAAAAGGAGCCACAGTAAGCTTCACTAAGACATAGTTTAAATCCCAAGTAGGTGGAACTGTTTTCCTGGGAGGTTTAATAAGTAAAATGCCTTTAAGGAAAAAGTTTTACCTCCAATCTGGAAGCTAAAGGTGGAGATAATGGTAGACATGCAAAAATAGCAGACAAGTGAACTTCCACAGAAGAATATAAGTCACTGTTAAGCAACTCACACAAGTAAGAAAGAACTACTGGGATATCCACTAAGAATGGATCCAAATTTCTTGAAAAACACCAGATAGAAAGCCTCTTTCACATGGATGTGCAAGATTTTTCTAGTACTGTGTTTCCTGGCCTCCTGCAGAACCCTAAGCAAGTCCACTGAAAAATGTTGCCTAAAAGGAATCAAAAGTTGATCACCCACAGAGCCAGCTGTAAGGTTGACAAATGTGGATGAAGCAAGGATCCCTTGTCTTGTGTGAGCAGGTCCACTCTGGGGGTAACTTGTGATGACTGCCCTTGGCTAAATGCAGAAGAGGGAACCAATGCTGTCTTGACGAAAGGTGAGTCACCAGCAACATTTTTGGTTTTTCCTGTTGAATTTTCAGCAGAACTTTCTAAATGAGAGGGAAGGGGGGGTGGATAGAGAAACATTCCCTTCCATGAGAAAGATGGAGTGTCCACCTTCCAAACCAGTGGATGTGGGAGTCCAGCACAAAATAGAGGAAATTGTCTGTTCACAGGACAGGCAAATAGACCCAGAACAGGAGTACCTCAGCAGTGGACCAAGTCCAGAAACACATCCATGTGAAGCATCCATTCATGGGATTGAGTCATGGACCTGCTTAGGGGGTCTACCACAGTATTTTGAGCAGAAAGAACATAAACTGCAAGAAGAATCACATTGTACTGAATTGCCAATTCCCACGCTCTGACAGCTTACCTGCAAAGAATGTAAGACTTTGTTCCCCCCTGCTTGTTTATATACCACAGAACAGTGACATTGCCTGTAAAAAATTTCAGAGGGCCTGTCTGAAAGGCCTGTAGAGCTAGAACGAGAGCCTTCATTTCTCCTTTGAGAGGGAGACCAAAGACTCTGAACCTTCTTGGAGGCAAAGGTTGCTTCCCAGCCTGTGTCCTAGGCATCTGTGAACAGATGTCGAGTTGTCTGGGGGAGAAGAGGAAGGCCAGGATTCAGAGCAAGCTGTTAAAGCCACCAAAGACACTGTTTTTAGGAAGGGAAGGAGAGGAATCATAAAATCTAGTGGGTGATCATGCTGTGTCCAGACTGAATTCAGGAACCACTGAAATTTCCTCATGTGGAGTTTTGCAAAGGGCAGTATGGGAATTGTGAAAGTCATTGACCCCAGAAATCTGTAATGGATTGAAGAGGTAGAAGGGTCTCCAGAAAGGCAATAAGGGACAGTATCTTGTCAGTAGGAAGAAAAAAACATAAGATCTGTCCTGAATCTGCACCTAAGGAAGATGTTGTCCTGTGATGGCTTCAGAAAGAATTTTTTTAAATTTATGGTGAACCCTAGACTTTGAGGAGATGAATGGCCACCTGTAAGTTTTGAGACAACTGGTCTGACAAAGGCATAGGCAGAAAAGACAAAGGTTGTGGCTATCTTTATGTGGAATTTACCTTCCACACCTACACTTGCCCTTCCTGAATGACACGAACTAAATACACAACAGTAGCCAAAAAAGAAATCCCCAACAGGGCAAAAAAGTAGGCAGCAATAAACAGATTCAGACAGCAAACCAAAAGAGTCAAGTGTTCCGAATGGCAACAGAAAAGTTCTGAGGATTGTATGTTGGGATTTCCTTTTATGGCTGATGTTGTCAAAACATACGTGCGATGTCCCACATACCTACAATAGCTAAAAGTTGCTGTATACTGGCCGGACATCGGGTCGTTGGGCAGAGGACTTCCTACATGTAAAGAATTCTGCAACAGTGAACAGAAGGACATCATCTTGGTTCGTTGCAGGCTCAGATGAGCAACACTCACTGCCTAGTATTTAGTAAGCATTCAGGAGGCAGAAGTAAGAGCACAAAGCTGAAAAGAACTGGATTCAGCTGTGAAATGTAGAAACCTCCTGGACTCCGTTGTGGTTTCAAGATGGCAGGCAGCTTCCAGGAGGTTAAAACTTCAAATCCAGTCTCCTCCTGTTTGACAAAATAGACCACACTAACACCATGTGAAAGGTTTCTTTGGGGATAAAGACATTTAGGCCACTTAGTCCTTTGCCTTTGTCAGTACAAAACTCCAAGTGATATCCAGGCCCTCGCTGGTTTGGTACGACCAGCTGGATGACTGTCTTGATTAGACTGCTTTAAGACTACAGCCTTTGCTGATTTTTTCTGTTGGCATAGGATAGCAATAGGTGGAATGGGGAAACTGCAGTTATGACAATTTTTTTTAAATCCCAGACACTACTATCCCAAGCATCTGCTTTTGGTTGAAGTTCTCCTAGCCATTAGAGGATTGGTTCATAGGTAGGTACTAGGCTATTGGGCCCTAGGGCCTATATAAGCCTAGCCAAAAAGGTAAACTGGCTTTTGCCACCTAAGAAAATTATTTTCTCATGCCCTTGTCGAGCAGAGCCACAGAGGTGATCCACGGGGTGAACTTCCTATTTCCCATCCAATCATCAAGATTCTTCTTGAAGAGTGCTAATGAGAAGCTTTGTTTGATATAGAGAGGTAGTTTGTTCCAGAGTATGGGAAGTCTCTGGGACAGGAATCTATCCCTCCAGCATGTTCTGTTTATTGTAGTGACAAGGTTTAGGTCCCTAGAGCATGAAGCTCAGAGGGATTGGAATTTCATTAAGAGGTGCATGTCCAACAGCACTGGGTTTGACATAGCTTTGTATGTAAGGCAGAGATCGCCTCTGAGTAGGCAATATGCAACGGAGTAATGCTGGAGTTTTTTGAGACAGTCTGTGTAGAGCATCTGTTTGAGGCCGGCAATCCTCTTTGTGAGGTATTTCTGCAGCCTTTCCAGTTGTTGTAGATGCTTTGTGAGATACATACCAAAAGGGGCATTGTACTCTAACAGGGCTAATGAGTGACGAGTAGAGGGGAAAGTACAGTTTTGTACCTACCATAAATGTAGATGCTAGAGTGTTCACACTGATGCAGTCATTACACTTGGGTTATCCTGCCATCAGGCAGTCCCGCAGCCGGCCAGAGTTCCAAAGTCTTGGTCCGGCATCGGTTGCTATCGCTTCTTCCTTGACGTCAGTGTGCCAGTGGTATATAAGATGCATCCGACGCCATTTTCTTCAGTTTTTCTTGCCCCAGATTTCAGGTGCCCCCAAGTAGGTAGGCAATGCGTATTGCTAATAAAAAATATATATACAAAATAAAAACAATACCTTCAGTTACAAGCAAATACACCACAAAGGCTGTATAGGATAGAAAGGTATAGATAAGTCCAGCTAGGACAGAGGGGATGGAGGGAGGGTAACCTGGACTGCAGCAGTGTGAACACTCGAACATCTACATTTATGGTAGGTACAAAACTGTACTATGTTCATTGTGTTAACCTGCTGCAGTCATTACACTTGGGTAGAATCCCAAAGCTAAGGTTGGGTGGCTGGTCTATAAAGAGTTAGGATTGGCTAAGAGGCCCTGCAGTACTGCAGTGGCAAATCCTGCTCTGGATTTAGAGTAAAGAGGCAAGTGGTAATGCTTGGTAAAGGTGTGCACTGAACTCCAAGTTGCAGCCTCCAAAATTTCCTTGGTAGGTACTCCTCTGAGAAAGGCTGTTGAAGTGGCTGTTGCTCTGGTGGAATGTGGCCTAATGTTATTAGGGACTGATTTTCGATGCTGTGTGTAGCAGTAACGAATACAGTGTCCTATCCATTTGGAGAAAGTCTGTTTTGAGATAGCCTTGCCCTGTGATGCTGCAGCATATGCTACAAACAGTTGCTCAGCTTTCCTGAAAGCTTTTGTTTTGTCCAAGTAGAAGCGTAACTGCCTGTGTATGTCCAAAGAGTGCAGAAGTTTCTCCCCTTTATTCTGGGGGTTTGGATAAAAAGTTGGCAAATGGATGGTTTGGTTAAGAGCCACACTAGATACCACCTTTGGCATAAAGGTGGTGTTTGTCCTTAAAGAAACCCTGTCCTGATGAAAAATTATAAAAGGTTCCACTGCCATTAATGCCTGTAGCTCTGAGACTCTCCGTGCTGAAGTTACTACCAAGAGCAGAGCTGTTTTCCATGATAAAAATTTTAGATCGGCTGTATTGGCTGGCTCAAAAGGTGGCAGGGTCAGTTTTTCCAAAACAAAATTGAGGTCCCAAGTTGGTGTTGGTGCTCTCCGGGGCAGTCTTATGTTTTTAGCCCCTCAGAGGTACTGCTTTATCAAGGGATGAGAGAATAAAGGAGGATCAGTGTTGTAATGTGCTGAAATGGCAGAGGTGTGGATCTTAATTGATGAGAAGGATATGCCTTTGTCCAGCATCTCAGTTAAGTATTGTAAAATCTGAGGAAGGTTTGGGACAAGAGGGTCAAGGCTTTGAGCCTGGTTCCAGGCGCAGAATCTCTTCCATTTTTCTGAGTAAGCTTTCCTGGTGCTAGGCCTCCTGGCCTCCAAAATGTCATCCATCACAGCTTGAGAGAGAGGTGTTGCCTGTTTGACTAAAGAATCTGCCATGCAGCCAGGTTTAGGGTTTTGAGCTGACCATGCAGGATCTGATTGTTTTGTTGAGTCAGAAGGTGTGAAGTTTGAGGCAGAATCCATGGTGGGCCTTGAGTTAAGTTCTTTAAGATTGGGTACCAGTGCTGGCGTGGCCAGTCTGGAGCAATCAGGATCATCTGTGGTTTTTCTTGTCTGGCTTTTAGAAGTACCTTTGAAAGGAGAGGCAGTGGTGGGAAGGCATAAACTTTTAAGTTTTTCCAGCTGAACAAGAGAGCATCCACTTTCCATGCTTGTGTGTGGTAAGTCCTTGTGCAGAATTTTTGTAGTTGGCAATTCAGTGGGGAAGCAAAAAGATCTATGTCTGGGCATCCCCATTTTTGTGTTACCATGCTGAAGATTTGTGGATTCAATTTCCATTCGTGAGGGTCCATGATATTTCTGCTTAGATAGTCTGCCAGGGTATTTTTCTTTCCTGGCAGGAACTGTGCTTGTAGATGAACTTGATAAGTTAGAGCTGTGTTCCACAAGGTCATGGCTTGCCTGCATAGGGGATAAGAATGAGTAACCCCTTGCTTGTTTATGTACCACATTACTGTGGTGCTGTCTATCTTTAATAATAATTGTCCTGGATGCAGAAGGTCCTTAAAAGCTGTTAGGGCATTTTGAACAGCCAACATCTCTTTTTGATTGATGTGAAGATGCATTTGGTCTGTGGTCCACTTGCCCTGAATACATTTTCCTGCCATGTGTGCTCCCCAGGCGTAATCTGAAGCATCTGTTGTTAGAGTCTGCCTGGCTGTGGGTAGAGTGAAAGGCTGACCCCTGTTGAGGTGACATGCCTGTGCCCACCATCAAAACTCCTGTTGTAGGCAGGGAATTGTTGTTATTACGGCTTCTAAACTGTGGGTGTGTTGATTCCAAACACTTTTTAGGTACCATTGTAGTTTCCTCATATGCAGTCTGGCATATGGAATTAGTAGTATGCAGGATGCCATGAATCCCAGGGCCTGCAGAATTTTTCTTGCAGGGAGATGGGACTTTTTTGCCAGTAATTGAAAATATTGAGCAAGTTGTCCTTGTTTGTCTGGCGTGAGATAAGCCATCTGGGCCGTTGTATTTAAGCTGGCACCCAGGAATATTATCTGTTGTGAGGGCACTAGTTTTGACTTCTTTTCGTTTACTGTGTACCCTAGATAAATTAGCAACCTTTTTACAAACGCCAGATGCTTTAGAAGAATGTCCTTTGTCTCTGCTTAAATGAGGCAGTCGTCCAGGTATGGATATATTTGAATTCCTTTTTTTCTGCAAAATGCAATTACTGGTGCCAGGCACTTTGTAAAGACCCTGGGCGCAGTAGATAAGCCAAAGGGCAGTGCAGAGAATTGGTAGTGCATTGTACCAGCTTTGAATCTGAGGTATCTTCTGCAATTTTGTCTGATAGGGACATGCAGGTATGTCTCTTTGAGGTCCAGAGTAACAAGCCAAGCCTTCTTGCCCAGCATGGGAAGAAGCTGCTGTAGTGTCAACATTTTGAATTTCGGAACATCCAGGTAAGTATTTAGAGTTGAAAGGTCTAGTATGGGTCTCCAGGCTTTGTCCTTTCTGGGGACCAGGAAGAGTCTTGAGTAAAATCCTTGTCCTTGTTCCTGCTGTGGTACATTTGAATAGCTGTCATGTCCATGAGGGCTGAAATTTGTTTTTGTGCCTCTGCCCATTGATTTTGTGGCAGGTTTGGCATTCCTTTTAGCCTTGGTAAAGTGTGAAAGTGGAACCCGTAACCTTGAGACACAATATTCAGAACCCATTTGTCTTGGGTGATTGTTTGCCAATTTTGAGAAAAAAGTGCTAGTTTTCCCCCTAAGGGGGCTGCCAAAAGGGAAGTGCTTGGCGTATGAAGGGGGAAGTCATTGGGACTGTTTCCTGTAAGGTTGAGACTTGTCCTCACCTCCTTTTGGGGTTGAGGTACCCCACTGTCGTCTGTTAGAGCCTTGGGGTTGAGATCTGCCTCTAGGGCGTCTTTATCTGCCTCTCTGTGGCCTGTCTGACACTGGAAAGGACCAATTCTTTGTAGGCCAATTTCTGCTAAGTCGAGGTGGCTGTACCTGTAAGAAATCTTTGACTGTTTGCATAGATTTAGCTTTATCCTCCATTTTCTTTAACAACTCTTCTGCCTTAACACCAAACAAGGTATCATGCTGTAAAGGAGCATCCAATAATTTTGCCTGAACATGATCAGGTAAACTCTGTTCTTTTAATCAAGCATGTCTTCGAATCACAGAACCTGTAAATGCGGCTCTACAAGAGGCCTCTAAAGAATCAAAACCACATTGCAAAGTATGTTTTCCCACCTGTTCAACTGCATGCAATAAATCCTGCATTTCTTTATAGTCAGGAGCTTCTGAGCTTGCAAGCATTTTCTGTTTTAACTGAGCCATTAAATATTGTTGGTTCTTAAGCATGTGAAACTGGCAATTTAAAGCCCTTACTGCTAAAATTGCAGAAGTGTAAACTTTCTTCCCCCATCTATCCAATGCTCTGGAATCTCTGTCAAAGGGGACTGGATTTTTTTGCAATGGAAGCCTTAACCTCTTTTGGACCCTGGGAAATAGTTTCTGGATCAGCAGAAGGGTTTTTATAAAGAAACTTGCGAGAGTCAGGGACTCTATAATACCTGTCTGGCTTGGCTGGCGCAGGGGGCAAAGAATCAGGAGATAAGCTGGAATCAGAGAACACATCATCCACAATATCTAACACAGGCGGAATAGCCAGGGGCCTGTACTGAGGCAATAAAAGGAAGTCCCTGAGCCTTTTCTTGGATTCTGAATAATCCTGACTTTCCCAATGGAAATGCTCCCTTATGGTATGTAAAGTTTCCCCAAAAGAATAGTCCTCAGGAGGAGAGGCTGAAGGGATAGATTCTTCAGCATCAGAGTCCTCATGGGGGGGGTAGAGAGTTTCTGAAGAGGAATCAGAGGAAATGGAAACCTGATCAGAGGAATCATAGTCTGTATCCTGCCTAGGCCTTTTCTCAGGAGGGGGATGGGAACCCCTGATTAGAGTAATGAGGTCTTCGGCCATTTTAAGCATCTGTTTCTTAGGCATGGAGGACTGTCCAGAAGAATGCTGTACTTGCTTCTTTGTCTTTAATGGTGTTTTTGTTGCTTTAATGGTAAGTTGTGAAGGTCTGAAAACACCCTCAGAAGCCGAAGCCTGCTCAGTGGCTCTGGACCCATCTGAGGGATTAGTTTCCGTAGGCCCAATACCTTGAGTTTCCAGAGGCCTAGTTGTTTCCACGTGGGAGTCGAAGGCGGCCTGTGGCTCTGAGGTAGCAGGTGTCAGGGGCTGCAAAAGCGCCTCACTGAGAACCGGCGACTGGCCTAGAAGAGGCTTCATCGTCGGATTTGGACCTCGGGTGCCTGTCTTTATCCTTGTCTTTGCATTTTTTCAAAATTGGGGTCGTCGGTTGATCCGACGGCATAGTATAATTGAACCTTCGGCCAAAGTAGCGCAAAGCAAAGTCAAAACTTCGTTTTATAGTGCGTTTGTTAAATCTAGCACAAAACTGACAAATAGCGACATCATGATCAGGGCCTACGCATGGAATACAGTAAGAGTGGAAGTCCTTATGAGGCATTTGCTTCCCACAAGAAATACAATTATTAACTTTTTCTGACATCGGTCTGAGGCAAGGAAAAAGTTTCACCAACGGGGTACTTAGTTTTGTTGAAGACTTCGACTTTGATAATCTCAGGAGTCGGCCGACCGGCACTTGTAAACTGCTTTTGCTTCGGGCACCGCGCAGCAAGAAAGACTGAAGAAAATGGCATTGGATGCATCTTGTATACCCCTGGCGCACTGACGTCAGGGAAGAAGCAACAGCAACCGACGCCGGACCAAGGCTTTGGAACTCTGGCCTACTGCGGGACCGCCTGACGGCAGGATAACCCAAGTGTAATGACTGCAGCAGTGTAACACGATGAACATCAATGACCTCTTTTCTCTTGGATGAGAAACCGTTTGTGATGAGGTGTGCCACGTAGAAAGATTTCCTGACTACTGTGGCGATGTGATTATCAAAAGAGAGGCTACTGTCCACCCGTGTCCCAAGGTCTCTTATCACACTTTCGGTGTTAAGTAGACTACCACCTATGTGATAGCTCATATACCACCTATGTGATAGCTCATGGGTACAGAGTTTTTACCAAAGGGGATGACAATGTGCTTTTTGGCACTGAGCCTGAGGCCATGGCTTTGACACCAGGCATCTGTCTCCATGAGGCCCTTTTGTAGGATGTCCAGATCGTTAGGAGTTTTGATTATGGCTACTAGTTTGCAGTCATCTGCGAACTTCATTAGCCAAAGACCTTCTGTGTTAGCCTGTACTACAGAAAAGTAGATACCAAACAGGAGGAGAGAACCCAGGACTGAACCCTATGGTACTCCACTTGTCACTGGTCTGAAGTCGGATTTGGAGTCTGCTACTTCCACAGTGTGGGTTCTGTCAGTGAGCCAGCTGGCAACCCATCTTCTGACATAGGGATTTATACCTAGTTTAGTGAGTACATCTATAATTCCAGAGTGGGGGATGGTGTCAAAAGCCTTGGCGAGATCTAGATAGGCTGTGTGAACCACCTTCCCCTCGTCTAAGGCTTTGGTGACTGCTTCAAGGAAGCAGGTTTAGGAGACATGACCTGCCTTTTACAAACCCGAACTGGGTGGGGTCCAGAGTTTGGAGATTACCAAGGTCTTTGTGTATAAGATCCATGATGATATGTTCCATGGCCTTGCAGACCAGGCTCATTAGGCTAATGGGGCAGTAGTTCCCAGGGTCTGTGGTGGCCTCTCCTTTGTGGAGTGGGATAACCGTCGCTGTGCTCCATTCAGTGGGCACAAAGCCTGAGGTGAGGCTATGATTGCACATGGTGCTTAGGTGGGGTGCCAATTCATTCTGCGGTTTGTGTAGAATGCAGCCTGGGATTGTTGTCAGGTCCCATGGATGCTGTGTTCTTGGCTTTGAAGAGTGTGTTTTTAACCTATGCAGCCGTGATTACAGGAAGCTTGCATTCTTCCGTATGGAGATGGGCCCTTTAGGGGGTGAAAGGGTGGTAAATTTAGCAGTGAACCTATCTGCCAGAATGTTGGCAATATCAGTTGGTTCTGTATATTTAGTCCCATTGTGCTGTAACTCAGAGCAGATCTGAGTGTTGCACTGAGATTCTTGACATAGCTATAGAATGCTTTGTGGTGGTCTTTAGAATCAGTGGCAATTTTGTTTTCGTTACTAGCTTTGGAGGATTTTATGAGGGATCTCAGCTTCTTACTGAGGCTGACCAGGGAGTTCCTCCAATCATGAGATTTTACTCTTTTTTGCAACAGTTTCTTTCTTCTGTTGTAGAGTTTGTTTATGGCAGGGGACCACCAGACTGACTTTCTTTTTTTTGGAGGATAGCATCTTGGTTCTGTTTGGGATAGCATGATCCATGCACTTGTGTAAGTGCTTATAAAGTGCATTTGTGTAGGATTCAGCAGTCGTACCTCTATTGTCCGTCTACATGGGTGATGGGAAGTTTGCCACTTCTGTCTTAAGAAGCATGAAGTTGGCTTTGGAGAATTTTTTTACGGTGGTTTCCCTAATGGGGTGTGGGGGCGGAATGTGGAGGTCTAGGGTGATTAGTTTGTGGTCGGATCTGACCAACGAGGAACTGACCTCTGGTGTGGAACACCGGTCGCCCATGTTGGTAATGACCAGGTCTAGGACATTGCTGCCGCTGGTGGGGGTGTGGATAAGTTGATCCAAGGCATTGGAATTTATAAATTCCAGAAAACGTTGAGCAAAAGAATTGGTACACGAGTAGTTTTCCCAGTTAATGGTGGGGTAGTTGAAATCGTACATTATTAGGGTGTTGGGTTGTACCCTAATATTTTCCAGTGTATCAAGAAAGGAGTTGAAAAGGTGTTCACAAAAGGCATCCAGAAGGGAGCAGCTAAGTAAGGACTTGGAGATGCCTTTGACCATGCACAAATGGTCCACAACTACTCAGGGACTCCTGAAAACCCCCTTCCTTGGGATCTATGACCTCTCTAAAAAAAATTACCGTATGGAGTTAGGATTCTTTCCAGACTGTTGTTTCTGTGGCTGCTGTCTAAGCCAGAACCACTTTTTGCAAAGGTTCCACTGCATCCCAAAGAAGAGAGACACCAAGATGGCTAGAACTAAGATTCCTGCATCCCTTTCTCCAGATTTTCTATATGTGCCTTAACTTCAGGATGAAACAATACGAGGTCACTGGAAGGAAATTTGAGAAAGGTTAATTTGGGGTCTTTGGCAACATTTGTTTAGCAGAGTCATTCATGCAGACCAACTGTTGTCAGATCCTGCAGCCCTGGCAGAACCTTCAATAGTACTATAAGAGACCAGCATCATATGCTTCAGTTGTTTGTTAACTTCTGCATAAAGGCCAAAGGCCATTCAGAATGCAGACTCCTCAATGAATGTATATGCCCTGAGACCCAACCAAAGATTACGTTGTTTTTTAAATATCTGCAAAGAAGAAAAAGACTGCTGAATATGTAAAGGAACCCTGTTCAAAAGTCATACCAATGACCGTGTTAAATAGTTTGATCTTAAGACTGTCCTTGACTCCTCAATTCTGTAAGTAAATTATGCACCTCTGGTTAACATGCTTGTAGTCAATAATTCAATATTTAGTAGAAGTCAAAATTCTTCACTCCAGAATCCACTGTAGGATAAACAAAGTTTACCCTCAGACACCCATAACTGATTGAAAAGAAGCCTCGGCTTTCCAGTCTATATGGATAGGATTTATCTCTGTAAGTAATGATGATATACCTTATACATTTTTACTGAATACCTTCTAAAACCAGGAGGTCACCTTTCTTGTAGGAGCAAAACAACATGCTGTACTCAATAATCAGTCAAACATACATTATGAACACCCTCAAAAGACAGTCGATTTTTTGCTGTAAAGTTCTTAAAAATTAAGCCAATAACTTTTAATGCTTTAACCTTAACTTTTAAGGCATTAGTCTTATACTTAAAACTACTACATATAATATCTAAATCCTTACATTCTGTCAACTTCTTGAATTTGTGAGGACCTAAGTTTATGTGACAGTCAGCTACTAGTTTCGCAAAATGCACAATAGTGCATTTGTCCTTATTAACTTTTAGTCCTGTTAAGTCTAATCATTCAGCCACCAAACACATGCAAGTGTTACATGATCAGTATTCCCTGTGCATGTAATAACACAACCTAGTCTAACACTGTCTGCATACTTTACCATCCAAACATTAAATATCTTGGGAATAAATGAAAATACCAGCTTGAACAATACTGGACCTAGAACCGTGTCCCCTGGTAGATCCCTTTTTTCACTTCAGGCCAGCTAGCTGTGAAATTTCCTATCTTTACCCTCTGTAATCTACCACGAAGCCAGTTAGTCACCCAGTGAACAATGTATGTATTAATCTAGTGTTTCAGCACGGCATCAATGCCAGCAGATTGAGGGACGCTATTTGTCCACGGCTTTTTAACAAACAGACCACCACTACAGACATGCCCATATCTAATTCAATTGTCACTGTGTCACAAAAATCAATTAAACTAGCAAACATAGAACTTATTTTGTGAAACCAAGTTGAGTGAGGTATATTAAACATCCATGAAAATCTTGATTAAGAAAGGAAATTAGATGCCTCTAAAAACTATTCCACACCAATGAAGACTTTTAGATCTATAATTACTTATACCGACTGTTGGCCCTCCTTATGAATTGGAAATATTTCCACAAGTTTCCAACTAGAAGGAAGAGTGCCAGAATAAAAGTTATTAAAAAAAAATGAATAGTACCCAAATATATATTTACTGCAATATGCCTAGAAAATGCCTGTAATATTATTAGGTTCCATACCATTACCCTGTTTAAGAAGACTGAAAGATACTAGCACATGGGTCATATTGAAGACTAAGCACATTGAATAGCATTCTATTAAACTTCTGACATCATCTGCATCGTCAAACAGCGTAGCATCTTCTGCCAAAGTACTCATTGAGCAAAATCACTAATAATTTTACATGGTTCGGCACTTCACCTTGAGCAGAAACTGATCTGAAAGATTTTACCTTTACATGGATGTATCTAACACAAGAATAACATTTCTTAGATTAAGGGTTAGTAACTAAATTAATCTTCACATTTACTTTTTGCTAATCTAACAAAGGCATTTAACCTTCTGAAGACTAAATTATAGGCCCATTCACATTTCTCTTGAACCTTTTTCAGACCCCAAATTTCTTCTTTTTTCTCTGATGTTTACTATGACCAGTATTCCACCATGAAGGTGTAGTCCTCAGTAAATTCTTAGTTATTGTTTTCTTACATCCAGACAAAAGAACTTCACAAATGTTTTCAAAGTCCTAACATTTATTCACATGAATCATCCGAAGTAAATAAAGTCCATGTAATTTGATTAATATTCATATCAAGCAGCTTAAACTTATCAAAAAATAGAAGTTATGTACCTACCATAACGTTCCATGTTAGTTGTCTTCTTCTCGCCTTCTTTCTTGCTGGATGGGTTCGGAGCCGATCCTCGGCTCCGACTCGGCCACTCTAAAAGCTCGAGAGTTAGTTCCATCAGCTCGAGGCTCCCCTTTTATCCCACAATGCTAGGCGGCAATACCTCAGATCTCGTTTGTAAGCTAGGCCCAGCCAGGAAAAAATCCAGAAACACTGGAAAGGGGAAACCCACCTCTATAAAGTGACAAAAAGAAGGTGACCTAAAAACCTGATGAGGGAATATATACATATTACAGTATATACATATATACAAATAGAGGTGGTAAGAAAAAAAGGTCACAATCAAACTCCTCTAGGTCTGTCCAGGCTAGGGGGAAGGAGGGTGGGACGCAAGAAAGAAGGCGAGAAGAAGACAACTAACATGGAACGTTATGGTAGGTACATAACTTCTATATGTTGTCTATCTCTCCTTCATTCTTGCTGGATGGGACCGCGTCCCTAGCACCTTGTCCCGGGTGGCCTATCGGAACAGACTCTTGAGTACAGTGGAACCAAAGTTGGCTCTGTGTCTAGAAGCTAAGTCCAACTTATAGTGAGAAATGAAAGTATGAGGAGTAGCCCAAGTAGCTGCAGCACAAATAGTATCAATAGGCAGCCTGTCTTGGAAAGCTATGGAAGTAGCCAAAGCTCTAGTTGAATGAGCCTTAGGTTTGTTTGGTAACTTTTGATGCCTGATCTCATATACAAAAGAAATCAAAGATGTAAGCCATCTGGAGAGAGATACTTTCGATACTGGAAGGCCCTTTCTGCCTTCTGCATAAGAAACAAACAGTTGGTCAGACTTTCTGATTTGTTTGGTCCTGTCTAAGTAATACCTTAATTGTCTATGAACATCTAGCCAATGTAATTTTTGTTCTGACCTGTTGGAATAGTTAGGAAAAAACACAGGAAGGTCAATGTTTTGATTTAGGTTTGCCGGAGAGGCTACTTTGGGTAAGAAGGATGGGTTGGTACGTAAGGATACCCTAGCCTTATGAAACAAAAGGTAAGGGGATCGACTACAGAGTGCATGAAGTTCAGAGACTCTTCTAGCCGAAGTAATGGCTACTAAAAAGAGTGTTTTCCAGGATAGCAATTTCATCGAACACGAAGCCGCAGGTTCAAAAGGGGGAAGAATCAAAGATGTGAGAACCAAGTTAAGGTCCCAAGAAGAAGGAGGATTCCTAATAGGAGGCTTGAGAAGAAAAACTCCCTTCAAAAAGGCTTTGCAAAGTTTGAGAGACATGATGGCAGACTCAGATTCCAACATGAAAGTTAGATATAGCTGCCAATTGGACCTTAAGAGTAGAAGGAGACGAACCTGAGTGGAAAAGTTCGGCTAAGAAATCAAGGACCGATTGAATAGAAGCAGTGAAAGGGTCTATGTCCCTTCCCTGCGCCCATTAGGAAAAACGTTTCCACTTACTAAGATAAATCTTCCGAGTGGAGGTTTTATGGGAAGCTATTAAAATATCTCGAACTGAGTGAGATATTAGAGGAAGCCTGGCTAGGGTTGGAATTGGAGGAACCATGCAGTGAGGTTCAGAGAGGGGAGGGAGCGATGTAACTGACCCGACTGATGGGTCAAAAGATCTGGAACTGGGTCCAGATGCCAGGGTTGCTCCAACAGAAAACGGTGCAGAAATGGGAACCAAACCTGTCGAGGCCAGTAAGGTGCAATGAGGATCAAGGAAGCTTTCTGAGCGATGGCTTTCTGTATCAATTGAGAAATCAGTGGGAAGGGAGGAAAGGCATACAGGAGTCCCCGGGCCCAATCTTGGACTAGAGCGTCTCTGCTGGGATGGCCTGGTTGGGGAAAGAGAGTGAAATAATTTTCGCACTTGCTGTTTTGGGGAGTAGCAAAAAGGTCGCAGCAAGGCTGGCCCCACTTTAGAAAAACTTTCTCCAACACTGAATTTTTCAGAGACCACTCGTGAGGCATGAGAATAGCTCTGCTCAATTTGTCCGCAATGAAATTGGACTTCCCGGGAATGTGCGTTGCTATCAGAAACCGCTGAGAAGAAATCGCCCATTGCCACAGTCTGAGTGCCTCTCGACATAGGGGGTAGGATCTGGTTCCGCCTTGTTTGTTGATATACCACACTACAGACATGTTGTCCGTCTGAATTGCTATCGTTCCTATCGGAAGAGAGTCTTGAAGGGCCTGCAACGCTAAAAGCACTGCTCTCATCTCTAGAACATTTATATGCAAGTGGCATTCGTAAGGTTGCCATATGCCCTGGACCGTCCTGCCCTGATAATGCCCCCCCCCCACCCGATCAGGGAGGCGTCCGTTGTCAGAGCAGCAACCGGAGGGGGAGGAACAAAGGGTCTTCCTAAGAAGAGCTGGGGGGATGTAATCCACCAAAAAAGGTGATTCCTGCATGCTTGAGTTATCACAATGGTGTGGGACATCGGAAGTTGTTGGTATGACCATTGTGTGAAGAGCATCCATTGTAAGATTCTCATGTGAAATCTGGCTAATAGAAGAAGAGGGATAGCAGCTGCCATTACCCCAGTACTTTCAGGACCAGTCGGGCCTTGATTTTGTTGCTGTAGAGGAGAAGAGAGACTTGTTTGTGTATGTCTGCTATCCTCTGGTCTGTGAGTCTGGCTGACATGCTGACTGTGTCTAGATTTGCGCCTATGAAGGTAATAGCACGACAAGGCGACAAAACAGACTTTTCGCAATTTATTGAGATACCTAGCTTTCGACATGTGCGAAAAGTGTAGTCTCTGGCCAGTAGTAGAAGATGCTTGGTGGGGGCTGTAAGGAGCCAGTCGTCTAAGTATGGAAACACCTGGAATCCTTGACGTCTCAGATGAGAGGCGACCACTGCCATGCATTTGGTAAACACCCAGGGGGCTGTGGTGAGTCCAAAGGGCAGGGCTCTGAATTGAAAATGACTGGTTCCCAACCTGAAGCGGAGAAATCTCCTGGAGCGTCTGTTCATTTTTATATGATAGTACGCATCCTGGAGGTCTATAGAGCACATCCAGTTGTCCTTCCCCAATAGGGGTAGGATGGACTGCAGCGTGACCATCCGAAATTTTGTTTTCTTGACAGACTTGTTCAAGTTGCTGAGATCCAAAATGGGTCTCCAGTCCCCTGTTTTCTTTGGAACCAAAAATAATTTGGAGTAGATTCCGGATCCTTGCTGGTCTGCTGGAACTGGTTGAATGGCTCTTTTTGCAAGCAACTTTGAGATTTCTAACACTGCTTGCTCCCTTTGAGCGGGTGGAACATTTGGAAGGGACTTTTTTGATTGTTTTGGAATGCGAAAGAATGGGATGGAATAGCCTTCGGAAATGATAGACTGTACCCACTTGTCTTGAGTTAGGGATCGCCAGGCTTCTGGGTACAGTGATAATCTTCCCCCGACTGCCTCCGAAGGTGGACAGTCGGGCAACACCTCAGGGATGTTGAAAGGGCTTGTCAGAAAACGTTTCTCGATTGCCCTGGTTCTGCGGACCCCCCCTGCCTCTAGGGCGGCGTCTACCATTATTGTTCCCCCCTCTGCCTCTAGAGGGGAACCGACTCTGTGCGTCAGGCAAAGCTCCTTGAGATTGTTTGCGGAACCACATCTTTCCACCCTTCTGGCCCTTGGGGTAAGGCCTAGAAGGAGTAGAAAAACGGACTCCGACGGCAGAAAGAGTTTTGCCATCAGTCTCGCACCTTGTCAGGGTTTCTTTCACTTGAGGACCAAAAAGAGACGATCCATCAAACGGGGAGTTAGTGAAAGACGCCTTGAAAGGGTCCAAATTGCATAGCCGCATCCAGGCATGCCGGCGTAAGGCCACACCTGTACCTGCGGCTCTGCTCGCTCCATCAGCCGCATATGAAAGGAGGCGCATGGAGGAGTTAGCTATCGAATTGAGGGTAGCCAGCTGAGCGTTCATCTTATCCTGAAAACCCGCAGCTGTTGGATCCTTTAACATCTCACTCGCTTCCTTGATCAAGTCTCTCTGAAGACGAGTGAAATGACAGAGGTAGTTCAGCGAACGCATCGAAAAGGTCGCTGATGAGAACATCCGCTTCCCGTACCTGTCCATAGACCTAGATTCCTTGTTAGGAGGATGGACAGGCACTGAAGGATCAGCTAGTTCCTTCTTGGTGGCAGCAGCCACCACCATAGCATCCACAGAAACTCCTTTAGTCAAAAATTTTGTCTGCTGGGGCCGTAATAAACTTTGAAGGTCTCCTAGGGGTGGGGTCCACAGAGTCAGGAGCTGTCCAGGCCTTTTTTGCTACCACCTGCATGAGGGGGTCAAAGGGGGGGGGACAGCTAGGAGGTGGAAGGGCGAGAGCCGAACGCCTCAAGATACACAGATTCATCCTCTGAAGGGTTGAGGGCTGGCCAATTCCCCCTCTGTTTTAAGATCTCCAGGATGTCTGCAAAGGAGATATCTTCAGAGGGGGAATGGGGGGAACCTTCAGAATCCTCTAAATCCGTGTCAGAGGTGACAGACTCAGGTGAGTCTATGTGCTTCCTCTTGCACTTTCTCTTCCTAGGGGGCTCTCCTGCCAATTCAGGAGAGGCCTCGGAAGAGGAGGAGATCCCCACTGGGGGCTCTTGAGGAGCTGGCTCTCTGCGATCCAGGATGAGGGAGTGAGTAGAAATTACCTGAGGCACAGAGGAGGGAGGGGCGGACGGAGCCGACTGTGGAGTTGAACCAGGTTCCAACACACTCCGCGTGACCTCAAAAGCACCCCTGTCAGGCAGAGCCAGAGGTCTCCGCTCCGAAAAGCTGAAAACCTCCCTCGGCACCGACAGTGATGGCTCCGAGGCCGATGTCGGAGCCGAACTCACCAACGCCGAAGCACCGAGAGGGAGAGCGGGGTCGGACAAGGGTCCGATGCCACTCACCCCCTCGGAGCCGACGAGGGAAGTCCGGCGCCGAAATTCCTCCAATGAAGAAATCGGAGCAGATGACGGCGTCGAAGACAATTGTATCGGCTCCGACGCTGCCACAGTCTTGGGTCCGAAACGCCCCGGCTCCGAACTCAAAGGAGTCGGAGGAGGAACACTTTGAGTAATAGGATTAAGCATCGACTTTTGAGTCGGGCTTTGAAGCATTTGGGCCAGTGCCTCGGACTTAAGAAGTCGACTCACCACCCTCTGAAGGTCATGATCTGAAAGTCTCGACGACCTAGAGGAGTGAGACCTATGGCTCCGTTCAGACAGCAAGGGAGATGCTGGAGCCGAATGAACGGAGCCAAGAGACGGTGACCTAGACCTTTTCCTAGTTGTCGGTTCCGATAACCTTATCGGAGCCGACTCAGTGATTTCTAATACCTCGGCTCCGGCCGGAGCCGAGGAAACAGAAGAAATAAGTGTTCGAGCCTCATCGGCTCCGGCCGGAGCCGATGCTGTAGCAGACTTCGAAGCCCTAGGTGTCGACTCAGAAGCTGGAGCCGACGACCTAGTAGGCTTGAAGGGTTTGCCCGAAGATAGAGTCGGGGGACCCTCAGGCTTCAATAAGCCTCGTAAGATAAGCTTATTTTTCCTTTCCTGCAGGACTCTAGGGCTGAAGCCATGGCAGACAGCACAAGAGTCCTGCAGGTGCAAAGGTCCCAGGCAGTACACGCAAGAAGTGTGACCGTCTGTCAGAGACATCTTCTGACAGCATGAGTCACACTTCTTAAAGCCTGAGACCTTTGAATCCTTAAACATTACTAAAGATATAAAGTGTAATCACCCACACAGACACAAACACACCGATTACTCTAGCCAATAAAAAATTAAATTAAACTAATAAATTTAGTTTTTAATTTCTATTTTTTGATCCCTACAAAAAAAACACACATACACTCCACTACTAATAAGGGGATGGAAGGGCCCGAAGGCCTAAGGAAAGAACTCCTAAGTTCTTGAGGTAAAAAGGGTGGAGAAACTGGAGGGAATGGATAAAAAACTATTTAACTTTGGAAATTATCAATAAAAACTAAGTTAAAGGGGTTTAAAATAAGTTTTAGATTGCTCTAAACAAACTAACCTGAAGCCGGTTGGAACAACACACCTCGATCGCTGTAGCGGCAAACGAGATCTGAGGTATTACCGCCTAGCATTGTGGGATAAAAGGGGAGCCTCGAGCCGGTGGAACTAACTCTCGAGCTTCTAGAGTGGCCGAGTCGGAGCCGAGGATCGGCTCCGAACCCATCCAGCAAGAATGAAGGCGAGATAGACAACTTAACATTACTCTTTTTTTTGAATCGTATGAAAAGCTTTAACTATAATATTAAATTCAAAAGCTAAGTGATCTGAATTGCCTAACGGACACAGCTGGTTAATCTTAGAAATTTAATCTGGAATATTTGTATGTAACAGGTTTAAGATATTAGTTGAGGTGGTAGAAAAAAAAAATCAATCATCTGAGTGAAACCCTGTAATATAAATAAATCCTAAAATTCATCCACTGACATTGTCACTGTTGTGCCATCAGATCAACTGATCTCTGGAAAGTTAAAGTCACCTAATATTATCAGGTTGTCATAAGTCAAACTTGAACATGCCATCAACATACCAGAGTTGAGCAGTACTAAATTCTGAAATCCTTAGTACCACTGTTGATGGAGGCAGCAACATATGGCAACCAGTGTATAGTCTGGTGCATTTCATAAGAGATATCTGGAAATCAACATCTGGGACAAGCAACTGAGCATCCTCAAACAGACCAAGAAGGACAGACAGACACACACACACACACACACACACACACACACACACACACACACACACACACACACACACACACACACACCACTTATTCCTAGATGGTCCACTACTCTAGATCTTTTATCCAGCTAATGGGCTGCTGGGTTCTACTGTATTTGATTTCAGCAGGTGCTGTATAAAAGAGGACTCCAAGTAGCCAGTTTGGGAGTCCCTGGCCAGAAACTCAAATTTCTGGGAGGACAGAAAGCGTGATCTACTATTTTAAGGACTACAGCTAACACATCTAAATTCTCCCAGGCAGTGCTGGTGATGCCCTTTATAATGTCTACCAATGGCAGGAACAACCCAAGAATACTGAGGACTAAACCCAAAAGCCTTCCAAAGTATCCACTGTTATGAGAACACAGGGTCAGTGGGACAGCTACAACCTGTTGTACCTGCAGGACTCCTCCAGAAGGGGAATCAGTTTCCTCCTTATCATTCAAGTCAAGTATGGGGGATTTGGTTAAAGAATCTTTGATTCTTCCTGTGTGTAGCCTTCTTAATCTATGGAGGAGGAAAATCCAGAACTTCTCTTTTCATCTAAACTGACTTCAGAGAGATGCAGAAGGACCCCTGTCTGACCACTTTAGACAACAACTTGCAAGGCTTTGGTCTCAATAGAAGGCCTTTCTGGTACTAAAGGTAAAGTTGGTAATAAATCGAAGTCTGTCTTGGAGGTACTGCAAAAGTGAAATTTGCTAACTAAGAAAGCAAAACCAGTGCTGAAAACTGTAACAACCTGGGTCAAACAGTATGACACAGACACAAAAAAATGTAGCCAATGTCAGCACCAACAGTGCAAGTCTGAGCATGGATCAGAAGGTCACTACCAAACTAAGATACTCAAAATAAAGATCAGCAACAAAAAGACTGCAGGGTTGCAAGTGAGGAGATTTGGGGCGAGACCACAGATGGTGAGGTATACAAAACTTGACTACTGTGGTATCATCTCTAAAGTCATATAAGTTGACACCAACATTCTCAGGACGAGTGCCACAAACAAAGGGACCGAAGAGGAAATCTTGGGTAGTTTGGGCATTGGAGACCAACAGCAGTGAACTCCTTATCACCTTCCAAGAAAGGGAAAGGGGACACTGAAGGGGCACCACAGAACCTGGTCTGAACTTTGCAGAAAGTTACTACAAAATTGCTATAATCTAAGTTAAAGACAAGTGGAGTGTGCCCTTGTCTCTACATCGAGGATATGGAATCCAAGATTATAGATACTTTGGCTGATGCAGAACTGTGTAAAATATTTTAGGCTGGTGACAAACAGCTTTTTCAACAATTTTTAAGTTATATGTGTTTCACTGCAACTACCAAGATTCCGGAAACTATCTCAGGTGTTAGCAGAATTCTTGGAAAAGTTATGTTTCTTCTTACCTATTTCAACATCAGATCTTTCAAAGGCTTCAAGGTCAAAGAAACACCAAAAAATGCAAGGCTTAGCTCACCAGATTTTGTGCAACAGAAGATTCTTGAATTGACAAAGATTTCTAACATTGCTGCACCTGTTAGCTATCCTTTCTACCCCTAAATGTTGAAAAAGAAACTCAGGGGAAAAAAAAATCATTTGAAGGGATTGTGACCCTTAGCCACACAAATCATGCACTAGACATCCTTGCCCTGGGAAGAAATCTTCCTGCAAGCACACTTATGGAAAATTCACGAAATCCTCTCTGAAGGACAGCCAGTAAAGTACAAAATTATCTGTGTTGAAATAAGGATACAAGCTCAAAATGTGACAACACGTAAACAAACCCAAACTTACTTTTTTTTTTTTTAAAGGCATCACAGCAGCTGTTAAACCTGTTTCGACAACAAAAGCTTAGCAAATAAAAAAAAAAAACGGTATTTGCATATTATCGCAACCAGATTTTGAAGGAGGCATAATTGTGACTGTTGTCGGGAAACAAGTGCAAGTAATACTGAAAAGGGGTGTTCAAAGTCCTAACTAGTACTGTATCACACTGGTTAGGCAGCAGGAATAGCAATAATGGAAAAATCCCTCTTCCTGCTTACCAGACATTACCGACGGAATAACCAACAGAATTAATGTCAATTAAAATGAAGATGGCTGGTAAGTACAACAGCGCCCTTCCTGCTAGAACAGAAAAGTAATCGCTCAGCAAAATGACATATAGCAAGACACTAGCAGTTGTATTTGTTTTATTGTGACTTTCAGGTGCCTTAGGATTGATAGTTTCTACAGCTCAGCATACGTATCAGTGGTGATGCTGCGGTTAGGCAGTTATTCTTCTGTCGTGACTTGCTTGTATCACTGTAAATTGCTTTGAGTGAAAAGGGAAGTTCCCCACGCTCCCCAGTTTTTACCTCTCCTGTCCCTCATAAAATGATTTTCCCTAAATCCCCAAGCTTTGCAGTTAGTCAAATCAGCAAGCACTGCAGTCAGTCAGCAATGCCATGTGTTATCCTTTCCTACAATCTGAAGTCTGTAGGTACTGATCTCATAGCACAGTCGTTGGGTATTGCTTTGCATACCCATCAATTTGTCGGCAGAAGAAATCGGGCCAAAGTGTAAAATAATGGTGGGTCAAAGATCCTCAAAATACGGACAGATTTTAAACATTGTTGTTATAAATTTCTTAGAAAATGCAGAACTGTCAAGTGCTATCGCTACTTACCTATTATAGACTTGTTCAAAATCTAGTTGCAATAATACGCAAGTACCAAAAAAAACAAAACAATAGGAAAGCACTTGGGAAAGAAAAGACACAGCAAACTGTAAACTGTAAATATATAGAAGCAGTGCTTTGCAAATGCACCCCCCTCCCAAAAAAAAAAAACAGGATTGCACAGGTTCAATCTGATTAGGAGAGGCTTGATCTATGGCAGACATGAGGCAAGGGGGCAAGATGATTCAGGGGAAAGAAAATTGTCAGATTATAATACAGAGCAGCATGTAGCACTCCCATACAACATATGGGTAGAAGGAAATGGTTTTCTGTTTTTAAAGTAAAGTAATAAATAAACTTATTAGAAATGCTTTAGAATTCAAAAAGTTTATACTATTCTTTTCAAAAACACAAAATAATGCAGCTAGCATTTCTACCTATTATGTAACTTCATACAGAGAGGATTTAGCTAAATTAAGTCCTTAGGAACAAACAGCAAAAACTGAACTACTGGAATTAAAGCATTTCCAAAAGGTTTATTTCAGGCATGGGCAAACTACGGCCCGGGGGCCACATGCGGCCCGTTAAACGTTTTGATTCGGCCCGCCAAACTTGGCACCCCTTCATTTCCGATTTTTCTTTTCTTTTTTTTAAATTTTCGCGCTGTCGGGGCTGACGTCATCACGTGCGCGATGATGTCAGCACCGTCAGGCTACTAGCCAGTCGGAATTGAGCTCAAGGAGCTCGCATCATCATTCCGGCTGGCTGGCGGTTAAGTTAACAGTCAGCGGGAATGCAACATGTGGAACAGAAGAGGCTGACTCAGCGAGCCCTGAAACGGATTCATGGCAGCAGCAAAGGGGCCAGGGATATAGCGAGCTCACGGAGCTGGGATTAATGGCGTTAGCAGGCTGGGGGATACAGCGAGCCCTGAAACGGAGCCGGGCCCAGGATTAATGGCAGCAGCAACATGAGGATGGATTGAACAGAAGACGCCGAGCACTACTCAGGGTAAGAGAGAGAGTGTGTGTGTGTGTGTGTGTATGTGAATCACTGTGTGTGTTTGTGTGTGTGTGTGTGTGTGTGTGTGTGTGTGTGTGTGTGTGTGTGTGAATGATCGGAGAGAGAAAGTGAGTGAATGCAGGTTTGAAAGGTGAAGTGTGTGTGTGTGTGTGTGTGTGTGTGTGAGCGATCGGAGAGAGAAAGTGAATGAATGCAAGTTTGAATTGTGAAGAGTGTGTGTGTGTGTGTGTGTGTGTGTGTGTGTGTGTGAACGATCGGAGAGAGAAAGTGAGTGAATGCAGGTTTGAATTGTGAAGAGTGTGTGTGTGTGTGTGAGCGATTGGAGAGAGAAAGTGAGTGAATGCAGGTTTGAAAGGTGAAGTGTGTATGTGTGTGTGAGCGATTGGAGAGAGAAAGTGAATTATGAAAGCTGACAAGATTCTGTGTGTGTGTGTGTGTGTGTGTGTGTGTGTGTGTGTGTGTGTGTGTGTATAGATTGCAGCATCACTGTTCAAAACCTGCTGAAGTTAAATAGATGTCCAGTTTCACTGACAGAACATGTATCTGCGTGTAAAATGATTTACTAGCTTATTAATTTAAGCTCTCCTAAAAGTATACTATTAAGTAGGTAAGAAGAAGCAGTTATTACTGTGTTCTGTTTAGTTCACAAGGGATTAATATGTAAGCAGGCACTTGAATATATAAGTCCCCTCCTTGTCTGTGCAGCACTTTCCATAAGTCCTAATATGACTTTTGATTTAAAATGCCCCAAAGAATGTGATCTAGTTTGATATGGTCCAGAGGACCTGGACATATTGTCACTGGAGTGCACCTCAGAAGCCATTGTTAAAATTCCTATACTGTATTCATATAAAAATAGAATGAAAACATTTTTTTAGGGAGCCATTGTGTATGCTCATGCAATGTTACCTGAGGTAAAATGGTCTTGGAATCCTTCTCTTCCAGATGAATCTTCTCACAATATTTACTAGGTAACTGGTGTTAATGTTTTTGTTTTACAGAGGTATTAAGCTATTTTTATATGCTGTACCCAATACAGTTTTGTGCATTTATGTCTGATTTGTATTTTTATGCTTTTAATTATTTTTGTTATGTTTTATTCACTGGGTTTCAGTAGTTGTATTGCAATTAAGGCTTGACCGAAAGAGTCCTAGTGGTCCAGCTCACCTGCCTGAAAGTTAAATCTGTTAAATGGTTTCATGGTCATTGGGAGTCAGGTTTTGTTCATTGGGAATTCATTGTAGTGATTTGTTGTATTGATTTGTCAGTGATGTAAAAATGACTGTGCAATATTTAGTCCCACATAGTCTCAACATCATCCCATTATGTCTTGCTATAAATTAAAGCAATCTGTAAGTGTTACTATGGATGTGCCATTTTTTTTTTCTTTCTTTCTTATTTACAGTCATTTTCTTCATTTTCATTGGAAATTAAAGCACATGTTTTCTCCATATCCCAAGATGTGTATTTTTCCCCCAATGAGGTGATGTTTTCAAAGCATGCCATCTATCTGCTCTTGTTCCGGCCCCTTTGTCAAATGTTAGAACTCAATGTGGCCCACGAATCAAAAAGTTTGCCCACCCCTGGCACTTTATTCAATACAAAATTATGCTGCCCCAAACTACATAGCACATTTTTTAAGAACTGGCAATAAAACATCAGAATACCCTCCCAAATTCTACGGTTAAATGGGAAAGTATATTTTTTCTTTGAAAATTGTAATTATTCCTGGTGAACATGCTGTGAAATCATTAAAAGTTTTGCGACAATTTTCTAAATTTTCTGATTTCCAAATATTCTGAGAAATAGCCTATCCCAGGACTCCGTAATTGAATGCACTGAAGATAATCCTGAATGGAGCATGAACCTATTTTGGGAATGCTTCTTATACACATACTCGCACCTACTAGCAATTTGTAGGAACATCAATTCATCTACTGCATACCTTTAGTATGGGAAAGAAAACCATAGCACCCACTGAAAACTCATGTTAATAGACAGGAAGACGAATCCATGCAGAAGGCAGATCAACAGATAAATGAACTGGACAGCCAAACACTGTTAGGCAGCACCAATAACTGCTGTGTCAACAATTTGGATTTTTTATACAAAAATAGATGTTATAAAAGGAAACACATCTGCTTATAATGGATTACTTATAATTGATTTTTTTTTTAAACACCTCTATTAAAATTTTTGGTTAAGACATAAGCAAACATACATTAACAGAAAAGAAAATAAACTGTATTTACAATTTTCCATTAATATATAACACATCTTTTCTTTGTAATCATCAGAACAACATTATGTAAATTGCTGAATTCCTTCCTTCCCTTAAACCTCACTCCATCTCCTCTTCCTGAACACTGTTCTTCATGCCTTGTTCCAACAATTTCCATTTTTCTATGTATTTTTTAAAGATCACTTTTCCAGTTATCTCTTTTACAATATTCAATACTTCAAATACAGTTGGTTTAGACTGATTTCCATTTTCTAGTAACTGCTTTTTTGGCAGCAAGCATAATTAAATAAGGCCTCAACTATGTGGCAATTCAGATCTTGTGTCAAAATATCTTCTCTTTAGTTACAGACATTTGCTCAACCAATATTTCTGACAGAGTACTCTGTAGGGAGTTTTTAAATCTGCTAATTCTTTATACTCCCAAAACACATTTTCCCCAGTTGCTACTTTCTTGCCCATTACACCTACAACATTTGCTATATACCCGAGGAAAAATTATCTGAAGTCTGCTTGTGCTATATAAAGACCTATGCAAGCACTTTCAAGCAAAGATCCTAAACCTTCTGGACTTTGTTGCATACTTAAGAGTCCCATTGTTCTCCTGTAAATTGCTTTTTCAGTCTCTCTTACCAATCTTTTCTAACCTCCTCTAACAGATTCTTATAAAATTATCATTTAGTATTTTATATGTCCTACTTATTAACTCTTTTTAACAGCAGATTCTATTCTAGTTTCAACTAAAACCCCGCCACAGCAGGTCTTTCACTTAAGATTCCCCTATCCCTTTCTCTTTGCCTAAACTCAAATACCAACCCTGGTGGGGAAGGCAGTCTCTAGCCTGCAGTCAGAACATCTTCTTGGCCTCATCCCACTAGTGCCTTTCCCTTTCTAGTTATTTGCTCCTGATTTCTTGGCTCCTTTCCCAGTATCTCCAGTAAATTTCAGCGTCCTCTTGCCTATTTTATGTACCACTACTTGCAGTCACCCCATTTTTCCATTCTCATGTTTACTTGGTTCTTAAAACATTTTACAAATATAATATTCTATATAGTTATTATTCTCAAAGATCTACATCCAAAATCTTACTCTCTATACTTCCTGAACCCCCATATCATCATCACTTTCCATTTTGAATGATGACATTATGCATGTATTCTGTACAAGAGCCTTAAGTGTGTAACTCTAAAATATCCCTTCAAATCAGGTAATCCTAAATCACCTTGTTCTCATGGAAGGATCATCTTATTCCACTTAACTCTTGCCCTCTTCCCCTACAAGATAAACTCTTTTGACTCTATTATTGTCCACAACTTCTCCTCTGGTTGACATAAATTGCTAATAATGGATCACTGAGATCAAATCTGCATGCAGATAAAAACATGGCATATTCTTGTATCAGCACATAACATTTTAACTCACTGTTAAGATATTGGTTTTAAATCTTTAATACCCTGGTTTTCATGCGGTAAATAAAATATGGCTATTGTGCAGTAAAGTATGGTTTCAGAATCTGAATTGTTTTTCCTTTCATTCCTCCTTCTCCAGTCTGACAATCTCAGCCCTCATGGTAACCAATAACTCACAAGTTTTCACAGCTTACCCAATGTAGTACCAGACATCAGTCACCATGGTGATGGTTGGGGGGGGGTACTTCTTTATGTAGGGAGCAGTCAGAGGAAGACAATCAGGTACTCCTCCCTAGTGCCAGGTTCACAAGTACTTCTTAAAACAACAACCATAAGGTGTACTTTAGTAACCTTAAAGGTGAAGCCCAGATTTGTGCTGAACTTGTGGTTAATGGTATTACATATACAGAATCTGTGGATATAGCCAATATGCTGACAGGTTTAGTAACAACTTCACTCCCCTGTCCCAGCCACACGTATCCTAATGCATTCCTAGCACCTGCCCCCCACCCAGTATTGCTAAGAAGCTGGTATTAAACGCCCTTTCCAAGGCCAAAAACACAGCCTCTGTAGGACCTGATAACCCATGTAGAACACAGCCTGGGATGTTAAGACAGGAATTAGTAATACCACTGAGTACTCTTTTCAATCACAGCCTAAACACTGGTTTCGTCCCAGTGGAATAGAAAAAAGCTACCGTCATCCCTTTGCACAAAGGGGGGGGTGGATCCATGGACCCTGAAAACTACAGACCCATTAACCTGACTAGTCTGATCTGCAAGGTCATGGAGTGAATCATCATGGACCTTACCAACAAAGATATAGGAAATCTCCAAACACTTGATCCCACCCAGTTTGGCTTTGTCAGAGAGATCATGCCTATTAAACTTGGCGGACTTCTTTCAGACAGTCAAAGCCCTAGATGAGGGGAAATCCATGCATACTGCCTACCTGGGTTTGGTCAAGGCCTTTTATACAATTTCACACATGGGCTTCATAGATAAACTCACCCAGCTGGGTATCAACCCATAACATATACTTTTAAGGGAGTTGCAAACTGGCTTACAGATAGAACCCATGCAGTCAAAGTAGGGGAACTCCACCTCCTCTAGCAGACCTGCAACCTGTGAAGTTCCTCAGGGATCAGGTCTAGGACCCCTATTGTTCGGAATCTACTTCCCTGAAATACAGGCCAAGATTAATGGCCTGTGGCTGACCAAGTTTGCTATTGACTGCAAGCTAGGAATGATCATGGAATCCACAAATGATGTCAATATCCTGCAAGAAGGACTTGCGCTAGTGCTAACTCATGATTGCTGCCAAAGTCATGGTCTCAAACTCATAGCAAAAAAAGTGCATGATCATCCCCTTTAGTGAGGAAGAGGTTCCTGCAAGCTACCAGATCAATAACAATATCTTAAGCACATACTCAATGGTAAGAGACCTGGGCACTCATGTTGACCGCAACATTACCTTTGATCACCATGTCTCCACAGTAGTAAGAAGGGCTTTTTGCATAGCTCACCTCATAAGTAAGGGCACTGCATCCAAAAAAAAAAAAAAAGAAGCGAGAGAGAGCGAGAGGTTATAAGCCCCCCCCCCTGTACTCTTCCCTCATCAGGCCAATAATAGAATATGCCTTGTATGGTATGTACCTCTCCTGGCACCTGCAGCAAATGGAGACCACAGAGGTTCCACACAAAGAAAATTCAGGGTCTTCAGCATCTTTCTTATGTGGATAGACTAAAATCATTGTCGCTTTACTTTCTGCCATATAGACTGCTCAGAGGTGACCTATGCCTTGCATACAAAGCAAACTCTGACCCTGCTCTAATGGAAATGCTGCACATTCGCAAATCAAATGATACACAGGCCACTCCCTCAAAGGACCTTAAACCTGCTATATGATGACATCAACAGAAGTTGATGGAGGAACAGATTTGTCTGACAGAGGTTGCCCCACCTTTGGAACAAACTTCCAATCCAGGTCAAACACAGCCCCCTCGTTGACCCTATTTAAGCTCAACTTAGACAACTGGAAGGGTAACCGGAAATTCACCCATGTCCCTCTTGGACAGGGGTACCAGGTGCTGATTTCAGTGTCTGCTTGAAACAGACACCCATGGGAACAAGGGTTAAAACTTAGCTAGGCTTATAAGGGCCCTACGGCCATTAACTTAGTAACCTCCTATGATCCTATAAGGAGCTCAGGAAGCCTAGCCTTACAATCCCATGGTAGTTTCTAACCCTTACATTCTGCACGCAAATAACCCAGAGGCACACAGAATAAGGATATATTGAGAAATTTTGGCCTGGAGTTGAAAAGGCCTGACCCCACTCACAACTTGAGAAAACCAAGTGTACAGCAGTAGAAAAAGATCATGTAATCAAAACAGCCCTATTTATAAAAAAAAGAGCCAAAGCCAAACATCTTGAAAATCAGCTAGCTCGCTTCAAATCTTTACTCCACTTTTTTCTCCATACTGTAGCGATGGATTCAAATTGCTGCAGTGCTAGCAACTTAATTACTCAGACTATATGTAATGATGCACTTGGGTAGGTATTACCTTCTAATTATGATTGCTAACAATATTACTTCACCAAAAGGAAAGCTCTTAAGAACAGAATGGGATTTTACACCAATTTTGGTCTTACTGAATTATAACCAAGGTTCTATACTTGAATCATATTGTTTGCATGTGTAGGGGGGAGGCAATGTTACGCTATAATCTGTTTTTATACTGTATAAATCAATCAGTGTGTATGAAAGATGGAAAAATCTGGTGTAGTTTTCAGATTTGTGGTTTACGCCTACTGCATGACAATCCAAACCCATCTGGCTTCTGAAAACAAGACATGCAAAACCGTAGCACCTTGTGGTTCATGAATGAAGTGAAACAGCATCAGTTTGTCAGAACACTTCCAACATGCTATAAGACTATGTGAATATTGCATTCAGCAACATAAAGATTTTTAGAAGTCAACCAGAACATAATTCTATTGCTGGGAGTTTGTACAATGTCTAATCAGTTACGGGCTTCTGTAATCAACTCCCTTTCTTCTGGCATCTGAAAAAGTTGCAACTATAATGAATAATAGCTTGCAATTAAAAATATCTTCCAACATTAAGGAGTTCAGATCTCTGTGGCAAACGGTACATCACAAACTTAAGTGTTTTTTTGTTTTAGTAGAATGATTATTTCTGCTTTATTGCACAATGCCGGCATTTTCTCAAAGTGGATTAAAAGTGTATTATACCATGACCCCCCCCAAAACGTGCACGCTGATTGGCCAGCGTGCACATTGTAAATAGAGTTATACTAATGGAAAAAGGTCCAGTCGCCTGGACTTTTTTCCATTAGTATAACTCTATTTTTAAAACACTGTCTCGCTATGTTAAATGGGTTTAACATAGCGAGACAGCTTTAAAATAAGCAACGGAGATCTCCGTTGCTTATTTTAAAGCTGTCTCGCTATGTAAAACCCATTTAACATAGCGAGACAGCTTTAAAAAAAAAAAGCAACGGAGAAAGCAAGATCTCCGTTGCTTTTTACTGTTTCGTTATGTTAAATGGGTTTAACATAGCGAGACAGCTTTAAAATAAGCAACGGACATCTCCGTTGCTTATTTTAAACTGTCTCGCATGTTAAACCCATTTAACATAGCTAAACAGTAAAAAAGCAACTGAGATCTTGCTTTCTCCGTTGCTTTTGCCCACAGCTCTGATGTACTGCGCAGGCGCGCAGTACATCAGAACTGCCGCGGATGCCAGACATCTGCGGAAGGGCAGTAAACAGGCATTATACTATGCCATTATTTAAGAAAAGTAATAGTTTATCATGGTATAATAGCAATAACCCACTTCTGGGTGTGGGTAATGCTGTATTTACCCACGGTTGGCTTTGTTTGGTCCCTCGGGCTTTGCCCTCGGGACCAAACCACGCCAACCATGGGTAAATCCAGCATTACCCACACCCAGGCGTGGGTTATTGCTATAAGATTCAATACACACAAGCTTAAGTAAGTTTTCTCAGAAAACAGCAGAAACAGCAGTATTCTCCTTCTCACCAGAATTTTATTTCGTAAGCGCTTTAGTTTGGACCAATATCCAAACTTCTTCAGACAATGTTACACAAAAAACATTTATATACATAAACAATTATCCAATTAGTCAATTGACTAAATGAACGTCATCAACTCGATCACTTCATAAAACTATAAAAGCTGTATACTTTAAAAGTGCCATTCGGATTTTATGTATCCTGGATGTCAAACAATAAATAAAAAGTTAATAGGTACTGAATGCCAGGGGCTAACCATAAAATTCATTTTTGAAAAACAGCAAAACAACAAATCATAACAGCTGTATTTTATGTACTTTATCCACCGACAAACATTCACCTATCCAGTTGTTTAAGTTTTAAGGTGCACATGATAGAAGCATATTCATTAAGGCCAGGGTGTACATGTGTGCAAAAGTTCTAATTTGCCACAAGAGTTCTTTTCCTTCTAACTTAAACGCCCATGGCCCTCCTCTGTTATTATATGGTTGGTGATGTAAGATAGCAAAAAGTAATCTATGGGTAGGGTATTGTAGTATGTGCCTAGCCAAAGCGTTTGTAGTAGTTCCTTCATTTATATGGTAAATATGTTCATATATGCGTTGTCTCACTGTCCTTTCCGTTTTTCCTATGTAAAAGGACTGACATTGTTGGCATGTAGCAACGTAAACAATACCCTTAGACTCGCAATTAAATTTCCCACATATGCTGTGTTCAAAATCTCTGATGGTGATTTTGTTGCCCACATGTATATGTTGACACTGGTGACAGTGACCGCACTTGAATATACCTACATTCTTTCTCGTAACTCTATTTGGAAGTTCTAAGAGATCTTTTAGATTCTGTCCATGACGGTATATTATCTGTGGCAGTTTTTCGAACTTTTTGTTGATTCTGTCACCAATGCCCAATTCTTATATATAATGCTTGAAACAGGTTTTGCGTCCTTTGAGAATGTTGTGATAAATGTAGGGCCAATGATGTCCGACATACCATTGGTGTGCATGTTTGTTTGCATATCCCTGCTTCTATCAGTATCTGACCTGTTGGTTATATCATAACCATTAGATAGGATGGGCTTAAATTGTCCCACATTTCTTTTGGACACAACTTCTTTCTGTATTTGGTCAAAGAGACTAAATGGGTATCCCCTACTACTGAACATGGATCTAAGTAGGCTACACTCTGCATAAAAGTCACCTTCCAAGGGAATCATCCTTGATGCCCTGACCAACTGGCCTTTTATAACTGCTTTCTTTTGGTGGAAGGGGTGACTACTGGAAAAATGCAAAAAAAAAAGTGTTGGGAGTATGTGGGTTTCCTATATATAGTTGTTCTAAATCTATTACAGGTTCTATCTTTGGATATCAACACATTTAAATAATTAATGGCTTCTGTTTCAAATTGAAAGGTGAAATCCAAAAAGTGTGTAAATTCTTTAATCTCCTTTATAAAAGATGGAACTGTAGTGGCATCATCCTTCCAAATGAAAACCATATTGTCCTGGTATCTGGTATACCAGACCGTATGTTGTTGAAACAAATTATTTTTAAATAAAAATTCATGCTCCCAAAACGCTAGCACACAATTAGCGAAACTCACACCACAGGGTGCCCCCATAGCAACGCCTGATGTTTGTTTATATGCTTGGCCATTGAACAACATAAAGTTGTTGTGGAGAACTAATTGTAATTTGGCGAAGAGTAAATTTCTAACCCAATCAATGCCCTGATCCTGTGGGATGACAGTGTATAAATCTTTTATATTGACTGTTAAGAAATTATAGTTGGCATTAAATTCCAATTTATGCCATCCAAAAATCCCCACGAGTCTGGGCAAATATGCTCCTCGCTTTTTATGATTGGTTTTAGTTTTCCATCAACGTATTTGGCACAAGCATATACAATAGATCCTCGTCCATCGATAATAGGTCTAAAATGCAGGTCAGAGATATTTTTGTGTAATTTGGGACACCCAAATATAACGGGTGTTTTTGGTGCTGCCATAGTTAAGTAATATAGCGTATCCAAACTGATGCTTCCTTCCAAAAACAAGTTATTAATATGGTTGTATATTTGCTTATATGCGATGTTTATCTCATTAATGCTTGTTAAATTATAACAATCATCTTCCAAGTCACTAGACATTTTCTGTATGTAGTCATGCTCGTACATGAATATGAGCCCACCACCCTTATCGGGTTTCATTACCCTAATTTTATGTAGCTTTAGAGAAACCAAAAAATCCAGCTCTTCTGAGGTTATGTTGCCAATGTTTTTTTTTTAGAGTTGTTTCTACATAAGCTATCTTTCAAATCAATTTCACAAATGCGTTTAAACAGTGCTATGGTAGAGTGTAATGGTGGATTGAACAAACTTGAAACCTTTAAATCATGTGTTAAACAAGGCGTGTTGCCCATTAAAGCTGTTAAGTTTCGTTTTCGAACAAATATTTTCAAATCTAAATCGGCCCTTTTATCGGGCACGAAAGATGACCTTCTAGATAGCAAATCAACAAAATGCGTGTCCAGACAAAAGTCTATATAATTAAAAACTTTAAAAAGTCACCTTGGGAACTTAATATAATCAGAGGGCAACCAAGCGAGCCATGGACTACCTCCTCCGACGATTCTGCTTCTTCCACTGTTGTACTTGTCGCCTGGAGTTCTGTTGTGGTAGCGTGGCTTTCCGGGGAGCTCCTTGAAAATCCTGCCCATTAACATTGTTTAATGTATGGCCTGGTGCTTGCCGTGCACCCTCGCCATTTTTGATTCTTTCACTCTGTCTCACTTGTTGTGGTTGAGCGATATCGTCGGAACCTCTGTCATCGCTTCTGGTGTCAGGGGGGCGTGAATCTCGGTCGATTTCTTCCGCACCGGTAAAATTGGAAAGTTGTGGAGGTGGAGGATAAGCATTGCCCTGTGCGTAGGCATGAACATCTCTATTCAATTTCTTAGTTTTTATCTCTATACTTCTTTTGATGACCAAGTCTATAGAAGAAAAAATCCGACCATAGTCGAATTTATACCTGAAGACCTCTGCATCAGATATAATGTTCTTCTCAAGAATTTCTAATTCATTTTTGAGAGAATCAACTTGTACCCCATAATGAATGTCTGAATGTTTGTTGGTGGATACAGTACATAAAATACAGCTGTTATGGTTTGCTGTTTTGCTGTTTTTCAAAAAATTAATTTTATGGTTAGCCCCTGGCATTCAGTACCTATTCATAGGTTCATAGGTTCATACTAGGCTATCTGCCCGAGGGCATTTACAAGCCTAGCCCATAGTTTTGTGGCTTACGCCACCCCTTTAGTATGGGGAACTATACCCATTATTTTGCTGTGCCTCTGTCGAGCAGTGACACTGAGGTAATCCCTGGGGTATATCTGCGATCTCCCATCCATTGGTCAAGATTTCTCTTGAACAAGGCCAGCGAGGTGCTCTGCCTCACATATACCGGGATTTTGTTCCACAGCATAGGGAGTCTTTGGGTGATGAATCTATCCCTCCAGCACGTCCTATTAATAGCCGTGTCAAGGTTTAAGTCTCCCGCCCTTGTGGCTCTGACGGATCTAGATTTTTTGAGGTGAAGCATATTCATCAAATCTGGGTTTGACATGGCCTTGTATGTTAGGCAAAGGTCACCTCTGAGCAAGCTGTAGGCGACTGAATAGAGCTGGAGTTCTTTCAGTCGGGCAGCATAGGACAGATGTTTGAGACCCTTTATCCTTTTGGTGAGGAACTTTTGTGGCCTCTCCAGCTGCTGCAAGTGTCGGGTCAGATACATTCCGAATGGGGCATTGTACTCAATCATTGGTCTGATGAGTGATGAGTATAGGGAGACTATGACCTCCCTTGAACTAGATGAGAATCCCTTCATGATAAGGTGGGCAATGTAGAAGGTCTTCCTAACTACTTTAGCTACATGGGTGTCGAATGACAGACTACTATCAACCTGGGTCCCAGGTCCCTGATAACTTCTTCTGTGCTCAGTGGATTGCCACCTATTTGGTAGCTAGGGGTAACCTTGTTTTTCCCGAAGGGTATGACTATGCATTTTTTGGCATTTAACTTTAGGCCATGGCTCTGGCACCAGTTATCCGTTTCTGTGAGACCCTTCTAAAGGATATCTGTGTCAGATGTGTTTCCTACTATGGTGCCCAGTTTGCAGTCATCTGCAAACTTTGTCAGCCATAACCCTCCTGTGTTTGCTTGTACTTCGGAAAAGTAGATGCCAAACAAGAGTGGGCCCAGGACTGAGCCCTGTGGTACACCACTTGTGACAGGCTTTGAGTCTGACATGGCGCCAGCAACTCTGACCCTGTGGGTTCTGTCACTCAGCCAGTTTGCAACCCATCTTGTGATGTATGGGTTAACATTTAAGCTGATGAGTTTTTCAATGATACCCGAGTGGGGTATTGTATCGAAGGCCTTCGCCAGATCGAGGTAGGCTGTATGGACTGCCTTTCCCTCATCAATGGCTTTGGTGACTGTTTCAAAAGTCAACCAAGTTTAGAAGGCATGATCTGCCTTTGACAAAGCCAAACTGGGATGGATCCAAAGTCTGCAAGTTCCCTATGTCTTTATTTATGAGGTCCATTATGATCCTCTCCATGGCTTTGCAGATAAGGCTTGTCAAGCTAATGGGCCGGTAATTTCCAGGGTCGGTGGAGGCACCGCCTTTGTGAAGTGGGACCACAGTTGCAGTGCGCCACTCCTGGGTGCGTATCCAGAGGTAAGACTATGATTAAACAGCTGTCCTAGCTGTGGGTTTAATTCCTCATTGAGTTCGTGGAGCACACAGCCGGGGACAGCATCAGGTCCCATGGATGCTGTGTTTTTTGCTTTGGAGAGAGCAGTTCTCACTTGGGCGTTGGAGATGTTTGGGGGGCTGCAATTGCTTGCTATAGATATCTCTCCTTTTGGGGAGGAGGGGGGGGAGAAGTTTGCACTGAACCTGTCAGCCAGTATGTTGGCAATATCTGTAGGATCAGTAATCTTCACATCATTTTGAACTAGTTCTGAACATATCTGGGAGTTTCCTCCCAGGTTTCTAACATAGCTAAAGAAGGCCTTATGATTGTCTTTTGAGTCTTTAGCTATTTTTCTCTCAAAATTTGCTTTGGATGATTTTATGAGAGCTCTTAGTTATTTACTTATAGTGATCAAGGGTGTCTTACCTTTTAAGGATTTTGCTCTATCTTGTAGTAGCTTCCTCCTTTTGTTGTAGAGTTTGTTTATGGCTGGGGTCCACCAGACTGGACGCTTGCCTTTGGTACAAAGAGTCTTTGTTTTGCTTGGGATTGCCTTATCCATGCAGTCCTGCAGGTGCTGGTAGAAGGCATTTGTAAGTGATTCAGCGGCTTGAGTACTGCTTTCCGCGGCTCGGGGCCTTAAAGGAGACCACACTAGTCTTTAGAAGTGTGAAGTCGGCTTTGAGAAGTTCTTTACTGTGGTCTTTTTATTTCAGGTGGGGGTGGGATGAGGACCTCCAGCGAGATTAGTTTGTGATCTGATCTCACCAGTGAGGGGTATACTTCCGGTGTTGAACATTGTGCTCCCATGTTCGTGATGATGAGATCAAGTATGTTTTCTCCACTTGTGGGGATGGTGACTAGTTGTACCATGGCATTTGAGTTTATGAATTCCAGGAACTTTTGGGCTAGGGTGTTTGGGCTTGAGTAGTGTTCCCAGTCTATATTAGGGTAATTAAAGTCACCTAGTATGATGGTGTTTGGTGATACATTTATCCCTCTAGTGTTTTCAGGAAGGCCATGTGAGGTTCCTGAGTTTGTGAGGGTGGCCTGTAACATGCTACAATTTGCAGAGCAGTCTTGCCTATGGTTAATTGCACCTGGATGGTCTCCGATGCATCGTGCGTTGCCACCAGTCTTGAGGTGTGGGTGTCCTTGATGAATATGGATACCCCCCCTCCTTTCTTGGTATTGTCCGGATTTTGGGGCCGGAACGCATGATATGAGGTAAAACCTGATAGTGCTGGGGTGCTCTCAGGAGCCTTGAACCAGGTTTCTGTCACAGCACAGACATCGATGTTCTCCATACTGAGAAGGGCCTCGAATGCGTGCATTTTGAGATTTAGACTTCTGGCATTGAGCAGCATTACCCTTAGTTTTTTTCCTTTTTTGTGTTCTAGGGTGGTAGGTTTAGAATTTGAGCCTTGCCTAAAAAAGGCACTATGGGGGTGGCAAGAGCCTTTGCCAATATCCGGAATCACAGGGGTGGCAGGTGCAAGCCGTCCCTTGCGAAGCAGCGTGGCTTGTCCAGCATGTCATCCCAGGCAGACAGACATTGGATCCCCTTTGAATGACACCAGAGTTTAAGCCAATTGTTAAAGCTGATCATCTTATCTCTGTATTGTGGCATCATTCTTGGTGAAGGTAGGATACTGCTCAAGGTCAGGGTCATACCTGCCTGGGCTACATAATCAGAGAGCTCCTCAATGTCTCTTTTCATGTAGTCCAAGGAGGTACGTCTCAGGTCGTTGACACCAGCGTGGACAATGACCGAGTCGTATTTGTACCTGCTGTTGAGAGACCTGAGTGCTTGCGTTATGTGGCGGATTCTAGCGCCCGACAGGCAACCTACTGTGACCTTCTCCTTACTCAGTCTGGTGAGCGGGACGTCAGTGTGTCTGACTATGGAGTCACCAATGACTAGTGTGTCTGGCATTGTGTTTGGCCTTAAGGGCTGTGACTGTTTGACACTCTGACTGTGAGGTCTATGTGTTGCAGGTGTTGTGTTCTGAGGTGGTGGTGGTTTGGGTGTCTGCTTTGGTGGCCTCTGCTGTTTTGGTAGATTTTTGATCAGAGCCTCCGAGTATGTCTTTGTGTGTTTATGTGTATGATTTGAGGTTGTGATGGTACTATGTGAGACTGGGTCTATAGTGTGTGTGGTAACCTTCTCCTCCTGACTGGTCTTGCCAGTCCTATGTTGAGAGAGCTCAGCCTCCAGTTTGGCCGTATAGTTGCATCTCTCGCATGTATTTGTGTTTTGTGGGAGGAGGAGAGGGTTGTCTGTGTACATGAGGCAACTGTAACATTGCCTCAATATTCCCAGGTTCACCAGCTGAGCAGGAGAGGACACTAGCAACTGATCCCTCGACATGCTAGAAGGACTAGACAAAAAAACTTTAAAAGAGATTCCGGGGGACGTGGGTGACCGAGAAATGGGGGTTTGCCTTTTTGGGGTGCTATCTATAAGAGTGCCGTATCAAGGTAATAAGTACTGTAGGAGCAAGTGCTAGGTTTAACAGATAGAGAATAGTCTACTTGGAGTCAAGTAGAGATGATCTTTTTAGTTATAGGATACGCTGATTAGACCAGTAGTGTAGTTCGAGGAAGGTAGTTTTAAGGGAAAATTTGAAGAGTGGACTTTAGGTAGCCCGAATAGTTTAAACCTGCTTAACCGGCGCTGCCCTAGTGTGCAACAGTGGCAACTCCGCGCTAAAGCGTGCTTTATAGCAGGGGGCTGGAAAAGACAGGAAATGACCCAAAATGGCCAATAAACTACAAGTTACTGCCTTAAACCACTCCTCTGAGGACAAACAGGCAGCTCAGTACTCCCTACTCCCACTAGTGAGTAAAGAAACTACCCCTTGACCAAACAAGGAAAATGGAGAAACACAGGAACCAAGACAAAGCCCAGGGATCAGCAAATCTGATCACTGGAACAAACTATTAGGAAAGTATGGAAAACAAGAGTATTTTTTTTTTGTTTTTTTCAAGTTTTTTTTTTCAGATAGGCAGAAAATACAATAAATGCTGTATGTTTCGACTAATTGCTATCAAAAGCTAGTACACTTGAGTGTATTAGCCTGTTGTTTAACTTTTAAGCAAAACTTAAACAAGCAAGTGCAACAAACAATTCAAGCTATTAAAAACAGTAAAAACAGGTAATAACAGAATAAAACAGGCAGAAATAGCAATCGAACGGCTTAAAAAGTCGAAAATGCAGAAAAAATACTTAGAATCTGGAAAGTTTGTCTTTTCTGGTCTCTGCTGCTCTAGGAACTCTGCTGGACACCACGAGGAGCTGTGCTGAGTTCTCTATAGCCAGAAAAGCCCGCCAAAGCGTGCTTTATAGCAGGGGCTGGAAAAGACAGAAAATGACCCAAAATGGCCAATAAACTACAAGTTACTGCCTTAAACCACTCCTCTGAGGACAAACAGGCAGCTCAGTACTCCCTACTCCCACTAGTGAGTAAAGAAACTACCCCTTGACCAAACAAGGAAAATGGAGAAACACAGGAACCAAGACAAAGCCCAGGGATCAGCAAATCTGATCACTGGAACAAACTATTAGGAAAGTATGGAAAACAAGAGTATTTTTTTTTGTTTTTTTTCAAGTTTTTTTTTTTCAGATAGGCAGAAAATACAATAAATGCTGTGTTTCGACTAAATGCTATCAAAAGCTAGTACACTTGAGTGTATTAGCCTGTTGTTTAACTTTTAAGCAAAACTTAAACAAGCAAGTGCAACAAACAATTCAAGCTATTAAAAACAGTAAAAACAGGTAATAACAGAATAAAACAGGCAGAAATAGCAATCGAAAGGCTTAAAAAGTCGAAAATGCAGAAAAAAATACTTAGAATCTGGAAAGTTTGTCTTTTCTGGTCTCTGCTGCTCTAGGAACTCTGCTGGACACCACGAGGAGCTGTGCTGAGTTCTCTATTGTTTGACATCCAGGATACATAAAATCCGAATGGCACTTTTCAAAGTATACAACTTTTATAGTTTTATGAAGTGATCAAGTTGAGGATGTTCATTTAGTCAATTGACTAATTAGACAATTGTTTATGTATATAAATGCCTGTTTGTTGTGTAACATTGTCTGAAGAAGTTTGGATATTGGTCCAAACGAAAGCACTTATGAAATAAAATTCTGGTGAGAAGGAGAATACTTCTGTTTCGGCTGTTTTCTGTGTTAATAAGTACGTTTTCTGTAAAGTTTCTGTAAAATGTTATTTCTCTACTTGTTTTAGCTGCCAATGCAATTTTCTTGCTGACTTTATGTAAAATGTTAATACTGATTGCGGAGCTTTTCTCCTCGGGTCTCCACTGAAAACGAGCTAATGCTCAGCTGGACTAACCCGGTTAACAAATGTAAAATAAATAAGTAGTAAAACCAACGCCATGAGGTACTTTTCAGTAATGCTAAGAAGTAGAATGCAGCATTACAGATCTAAAATCCATATAATTACACAGAGGTAAAAGGGATGCAGGCACTTTTTTTTTTTTACCTTTTGTACAATTAATGTTGTAAATAAATGGGTCATTTAAACTGCACAAACATTTTCTTAATGTGCTGAGTAACTGCTAACCTCTCCAGCACAAAGTTTCTCATTTTGGTTGCCATTTTTTTTTTTTTTTTTTTTTTTTTAAATATTACTGTGTGTATGCCATGGCCTTTTATAATCACTAGTGCATTGCAGCTATTATTTCTGATATCCTGGCCTTGCTGCTTATGCTGCTGTTTTTCAGAAAGGCACAGAAACGTTAATGAATTTTCTACAGGCCTCTCCACATGCCAGAACGAATCTGCTAAACAGCTTGTCTACATCAGTGGCAAATGTTACCATCTGACATCACAGCAGATGGCTTAGTGGTTAAGGTCTTCACCTCCCATGCACAAAGTTCGATCCTGACCTCTGACCAATACCTGTTTTGAAGTTTGCATGTTCTCCCTGCGCCTCCGTGGGGTTTCTCCCATGTCCGAGAAACACAAACTCACCAATGAATGGAGCTGTGGGCAGCAGCACAGACTCTACATGGTGCCCTATAGGGTTGTACAGTTCAACCGCTTTGGGCATCTACTGTGGTGTGCAGTATCCTCAAGATAAGAGAGCACGGATCACAGACTGTACACCGTGGCAGGGCTAGCCACTCGATGGTGTAAAATATGGCTCTAGGTGATCGGTCATGTTGACTAATGTCGCCAAAAATGGGCATGGGTAGTTACCAGTGATAAGTGGGTTGTGATCTGGCCTACTCTGACCCACGCCAGTGACCCGTGCTAATGGTGGGAGGAGTATATGTGCCCCTATTGGTCAGTGTGTGCCCACCATAAAGCCCAGCAGCCCTGGGTCAATAAGCTACTGGCTGGCCGATGTCTAGTTGCCCAGCCTGGGTTACCTGGGATAGCTCTGTTGAGTGAAAGCTGGACGTAAAACCAAAAAACCTGCCAAACATGAACTGAGAATTGCTAAGCTTAATGTAGGTTCACTGACAGGAAGTGGATGACATACAAGAGGCTGGACATCCTATGTATCCAGGTGATGAGATGGAAGGGCAGTGCACTTGGGATCCAGAGTCTACTACTCAGGTGGAGGGCAGGCTAGAAATGGTGTAGGAATGGTGGGGAGAGAGAGGCTTCAGAAGCCAGTAAGGGATATCATCAGAATTAATGACAGACTCGTGGCAGTCAGACTTCAGTGTAATGATAGGGCAGTATTCATAACCTCAGCCTCTGCCCCACAGCAGGGTTGTGACAGTGAGTGTGATGCCACTGCAATGGCCCAGCAATCAAGGAGCCTCAATCCTCACCACTAACACCAGTGAGGGATGTCCACATAGGGAAAGGATAATAAACACACACACAGTAAGGTAGAAGTTCCCTTAAGAGCACAAAGACATCACAGTCAGTCTGGGGCTGTTTTTTCCCTCTCTCTCCAGGTCCCCAATCAGACTCCCCACTGGCACAGCTATAGGGTCCAGATCTCAGCCTAGTCGGCAAGCTAAAACCTCCAGCATCCTCTCTGTCCAACCACTGCTTCGTGTCCCTGCCCAAGTAGCTGTCACACACACACACACACACACACACACACACACACACACACACACAGATAAGAGTTTTATACAACCACACACACATACCCCCGGGGAAGGCTGGCGCGGTTCTCCAGCTGTGCCCCTTTTACCCAGACTACAGGGTAGTACCACTTGCCACCACCCACTAACATTTATCAGCTACTCAAAGGCCCTTATTAAAGGGTGTCCAATTATTGCTGTGCAATATTATTATCCAAATGGTAAGCGTGACTGAGCAGTCAAGGCTCATTAGAGTAACTTGGTATAGTATCACTATATACATGCAATGCACTCTTAGAGCTTACACAAAACAGCCACAGTTGAAAGGTTTAAAAATATTTAATGTTGTGTTGTATCTTTCAGCTTTTCCCGGTTAGGGGTCGCCACAGCGGAACTCCAGTCCACTAATGATTGGCAGTTGATTTTTACGTGCTGAGTTGCCAGCCCTAACGCACAACCTTCAACGAAGGTATGCCCATTCACACATATCTCCACGCAGAAGACGCTCTAGCTGAGAGTCGAACCGGTCAGCATCTTACTGTGAGTCAAACACAAGACAATACTTCTTACTACACAGTGCCAGTCAAGAGTTCAGAGATCACAGAGAAATACTTAAAATAATACTGTAGAAAAGTTCTGACATCACAGAAAAACACTTACAAATAGCTAAGAATTAGGAAGATTAGACTAAGAAAACACAGTTCTAAATAACTTAGATCTACAGCAAAGCAGTGCTGGTGATGTTGGATATCCTCAGGACAAAATGTTCAGAGCTCTCCGATTCTCTCTCTTTAAATTGATAGCAGAGCTGCTTCACATGACATCATTCTTCACACTTCTCTGGTGTTCCCAGGCCAACAGAAACTGCATTTACATTCTTTACACCAGAGCAATAAAGGGCATTTATACATGCAAATTCCAGCCATTAACTCTGGCCTCAAAACAATAGGCAGAATTACTTCATCCAGACATATCCGCTCAGAATTTTGGATATCAAAGACAGTCAAGAAATGCTCGACTTAGCTTTCTTACAGCAAAGTGCACTGTTGTTACACTTTTGCAGTTCAATATCCAATCCAGTCTTTTCACATTTAAGAGAACAAGCCTGTGGCTTACATTAATATTTACAAATGACAGAATTATCTACAAAATTCTATCTGGCTAAGCTGGCAGCCTTCACCTATCTTCAGTGAGGAAAAGAGTGCATTCAGACAACAGTTAGAGGATCTACTAGATAAACCAGGACAACATGAATTGGTGTTGATAATGGGTGACTTGAATGCACATATTGGGACAGACAGAACAGGATACGAGGACTGCCTGGGTCCACATGGGGGGGGGGGGGGAACAGGAATAAAGAAGGAGAAGCCATTCTAGACTTCTGTCTGGCAAATGGCTTGACAGTAGCCAACACATGGTTCAGAGAGACAGTCACAAGATCACATACAAGAGTAATCAACATGCAGTCAGGTAGACTTCCTCCTAGTAAGGAAAAGGCACTGGGGCAGAATCCCAATGAACTAGTCGGCCCACAGCATAAATCACTAGTTGCCACAATCAGCTGCAAGCAGCGGTCAGAGAAGGTTCTAAGGTCAGGACAGACCAGGCTGAAAACCTGGAAGTTGACTGGAGGCAATACTCGGGGCTTTAGCACTCCAAGAAGAGGAGGAAATAGGTGGAGTTGAGGAAGAATGTCAGCACCTAAAAACAGCCTGTGTTAGGACTACAGAAAAGATATGTGGCCGAGCCAGATATGGAAATAAAGGTACACAAGGAAAGCTGGTGGTAGCATGCAGAAGTCCAGGAAGTCATCAAAAGAAAGAAGGAGTGCAGAAAGAAGTGGGAGACAGAAAAGTCTAACCAGGCTAGGAAAGACTACTGGTTGGCTAACAAAGAAGCTAAGAAATAAGTTGCAATAGCAAAGAATAGGGCAACGGAGGCGCTGTATCAATTTCTAGAAAGTGACTCAGTAAGGAGCACAAAGAAACAATATCAGGTTGCAAGGCAAAGACAGAAAGATAAAGAAGATACTCAGACACCCTTCATAAGTGATGCCAGCAGCAACCTGCTCACTAGCCCAGAGGACATCAAAGGCAGATGGAACAAATATTTTCAGCAGCTTCTGAATTAAGAACCCCCCACAGAAGCTGTATTGCCCCGGAAACAGTCTATGATGACAGAAGAAGAGGAGCCGACCCTAGAAAAAGTAAGAACAGTACTAAAGATGAAGTCAGGGGAAAGCAGCAGGCTCAGATGAGGTCACAGCAGATATGATAATAATGCTATGTGAGACAGGGGAGAAATGGCTCCTGAGGGTACAAATAGCAGTGTGGAAAAAAGGTGTACCCCAGACAACTGGAGAATAAGCATACTCGTGGCAGTGCACAAGAACAAAGGGGACATCCACAACTCTGGGCAGTACAGTGGCATCAAACTCCTATAACACTGCATGAAAGTTATGGACAGGGTGACTGATAAACAGATAAGCAGAGTAGTAGAATGTAAGATGGGAGATGAGCAGTTTGGATTCAGATCAGGATGCAGCACAACTGACCCAATGTTTACATTGAGACAGATATTTGAGAAGAAGCTAGAGAGAGTCCAACTGGGCATTCCTAGACTTGGAGAAAGCATATGACAAGGTCCCAAGGAAGCTGATCTGGGCAGTACTGCGGTGGTTTGAAGTCACAGAAACATTGGTATAATTAGTGCAGGCTATGTACAAGGACCCAAAGACTCAAGTACGGGCAGTGTTCAGCCTCACAGAGGGGTTCCTAGTGGGCGTGGGTGTACAACAGAGTTCAGCTCGGAGCCCACTGCTGTTCATACTGGTGATGGACTACATTAGCAAACAGGGTGGATGGGACAGATCAACAAAAGCTGCTGTAAGCAAATGATGTGGCAGTACAGGCAGACTCTGAGCTAGAACTTCATCAAAGGATAGGAGAATGGAATTCAAATCTGAAGGGACATGGGATGAAACTAAGCACAGATAAAACGGTGGTAATGGCAGCAAATTGGGGAAATCAGAAGAAGCTGAGAATAGAGATAGAAGGGAAGATAGTGGAACAAGTAAACAGCTTCACATATCTGGGAGGAGAAGATGAGGAGAAAGGTAGTCTGAATAAAAATGTCAAAGCTAGAATCAGAGGGGCTGCAGCCAACTGGCATAGATTATCAGGTGCAGTCAATGACAGAAGAATGCCAAAGAAGCTGAAGAGTAAGAAGTGCAAGACAGTGGTGCAACCAGTACTACTGTATGGTACAGAAACCTGGGCAGTAAAGGCAGGACAGTTGAAGAAGCTACAGGTGATGGAAATGAAGTGCCTGAGAAAGGTGATAGGATGCACAGTTGTGAGACAGATGAAGAAATGAGGACATAAGAGCAGAAGCCAAAAGTAGCTCCAATTGCAGAAAAGATCAAATAGAACAGATTACGGTGGTTTGGGCACATGTGTAGAAAAGCAGAAGACAATCTGGTGAGGAAGATTTGGGACAGACAGGAAGAAGGCAAGAGGAAGCGAGGATGCCCAGCAAAGAGGTGGATGGATTGTGTGAAAGAAGATCTGCACAATCAGGCATGAGTGTTGAAGAAGGCAGGAGTGTGGCACTGAACCAACAGAGTTGGCGACAGTTAACACAATACCCCAATCCCATGTAGAAAAATGGGAAAAAGGGGGCCGATGATGATGATGATGAAATAAGAAAGAAAAGGCACAGTTTTCCAGCAAGCCATACAAATCTGATGACACATTATAAAGTCCAGATCTTAATTAGCAGAATGTATTAAATTTGTTTGAATCTCTCAAAGATCATACCACATGGATTGGAATGTCCATATCTATATAACACTGGCAGTTCTGAAATGTGGCAACAAAACTATTATACAACAAAGTGAACAAAACACAGCACAAGGAAAAACAAAACGAAGCAGATTATAGAACGATGGATGATATGAATGCCCTGATTAAAGTGCTGGATTAGCAGTACAGGTACTTGATGGAACCGACCGGGAGAACAGACATGCCCATAATAGTAGGGGGGGGCAAGTTACTATGATCCATCACTGGTAATGCCAATATGCAGCATAAGGGCATGCATAAGACTTGCACAGCCACTGCCTCATGCTACCCTTCAAGTGTGGGAGTACGAAAGCAAACATTTGCAAGGTGGAAGGCACTGTTCTTCTGCCCAGGAGTAGGAATGGGGTCATTACAAATATCCTCAGAGCTGGGAAGCTAGTAGGGGCACAGGCAAACATCATGGCTGCATGAAACATGGCCCCACCAGATGGGTCTCACTCCCATGGTTCTGGAGAGACATTACCAATGCAAAGGAATGAATTTGTTCAGGAACTAACTGGCAGGCATGGTAGCAAAAAGAATCTTAAATAAATTATAATTTATATATATATATATATATATATATATATATATATATATATATATATATATATATATAGGTCTACTTTGTCTACTTCAGATGAACAAAATGCCACTTACCCAAAACCTGTTTTACCAAGACGAGAAGACCAACAGCACCACAACTCCCGGAACACAGACTATTCACACCAGGTAAGTAACTTCTCGGCCATCCAAAACAAAGACATGAATGGAAGAAAATCAAACCCACCCATGTGAACCCCCACACCCCCCAACTAAATATACAAACTCTGAGATCGCACTACCGTGGGGGTAAGGGGCAAAGTTCAACAGGATGGCTGAGCAATTACTTACCTGGGGTGAATAGTCGGTGTTCCGGGATATTGGTGCCGTCAGATATATATATATATATATATATATATATATATACACACACACACACATACATATACACACACACACACACACACACACACACACACACACACACACACACACACACACACACAAGGTGACTTGTAATAGGAGTGAGTTTAAGAAATGGCTTTTGGTTATTAGGATCTGCAGCTTATCTACAATCATTAGCCAAAAAACAAAAAAAAAAAAGACAAAGAAGCCTGTACAACTATTCCTTATTCGTCTCCAAAATCCACACTTCCTGAAAATGCTGTTACCAAAACTTGCACTTTTACTGTGTACTGCATTTCTTCTCCAGTTACCTAGACTGCAATACTATCAGACTAACCACCACAATCACCCTTACAAGCCTAGCTGTGCACCCTAAACCATTTGGGCTTCCGAGAATCATGTGCGCCTAACATGGAGAGGGGGCATGTAAGCCGGGAGGCAACTAACAATTTATAAGGAGGGTGTTACGGTAAAACTTTTCTTACTGACAGCATCTGTCTGTAAGGGACATGGGGTCCAGACTGGGAGTAAACCTATGATTTCCCATCCAGTTGTCAACACTTTGAATAGACTCAGGGGTGAACTCTGTTTTACATGGATGGAGAGCCGATTCCATAGTGTGGTGGGACCTTAGGGACACATTATCTCTCCCTCCAGCACATTTTGCACATTTTGTTTATGTCACAAGTGAAGTTCAGATCCCTGGATGTAGCGTGTCTGGTGCCGTTTGTTTTGCACGTGTACTACATCCATCAAGACTGAATCGAAGGAAGCCCTGCAAGCCAGGCAAAGATTTGCTGTCAGCAGTCTGTAAGAGACTGAATACAGTGACAGAGCCTTTAGGTGATCAGTGTAGGATATGGTATTCATGCCCAGATCTCTTCTGTGAGAAACGTTTATGGGTGTTCCAACTGTTGCATGTGTCTGGGTAGATACATGCCAAGGGGGGGGGGGATTGTATTCAATGCTAGTATCACTCTACTCTGTCCATATCAGACCTACAACTTCCTTGGACATGGATGCCATATCCTTACCTACAAGTTGGGCGACATAGAATGATTTTCTTATTTATCTTAGCTAGGTGTTGATCAAAAGCCAGATTGCTGTCTACATATGTTCCAGACCCCTTACTACTGTGTCAACAGTTGGGCATGTTTTATTGTGGACATTGTACAAAAGGGCCTCACTGATATAAATGCCTGGTGTCAGAGCCATGGCCTCAAGCTCAACACCAAAAAATCCATAGTCATCCCCTTTGGAAAAAAACAAGTGCCCTTGAACTAGCACATAGGTGGTAGCGCACAACACCGAAAGCGTGATAAGAGACCTTGGGACACAGGTGGACAGTGGTCTCTCCTTTGAAACACTGCCACAGTAGTCAGAAAAATCTTTCTACATGGCCCGCCCAATTACAAAAGGCTTCCCATCTAGAAAAAAGGAGGTCATTGCTCCCCTCTAATCATCCCTCATCAGAACTATTATAGAATACAATGCCCCGTTTGGTATGTACCTCACAAAACTTTTGCAACAGCTGGAAAGGCCACAGAAATACCTCACAAAGAGGATCACAGGCCTAAAACATCTACCCTATGCAGACCGTCTCAAAAAACTCCAGCTCTACTCTACTTCATATCGCCTACTCAGAAGTGATCTCTGCCTAACATACAAGGCCATGTCAAACCCACAAATATTGGACCTGCTCCACTTAAAAGAAATTCCAATCCATCTGAGCCACACGCTCCAGGGACCTAAACCTGGTCACCCCAATAAACAACACTTGCTGGAGGGCTAGGTTCCTGTCCCAGAGACTTCCTTCCCATACTCTGGAACAGACTGCCCATTCAGTCAAGCAGGGCACCTCTTTGGTCCTCTAAGAAAAATCTTGAAGATCGGATGGGAAATAGGAAATTCACTTTGGTGGCTCTGCTTGACAGGGGTACAGAAAAATAAATTTCTGTAAGTGCTGATAGACAGGGAATCCATATGGCTAGGCTTGTATAGGCCCTAGGGCCAATAGCCTAGTACCTACCTATGAACCTATGAGCACTTAACTTGGGTTGACAGTTTCCCAAAGAACATTACAACTGCAAGATGTTGGCGTCTTTGGGGAGAATCTATATAGCTCCCACTTTACAGTCCTCTGCAAACTTTGAACCTTGACTTCCAAGAAGTACATGCCAAAGAGGAATGGGCCCAGCAAAGAGCCCTTTAGTACTTCACTGGTGACTGGTCTCTTGGTAGAGGTGGTCTCAAAGATCCTGACTTCTTGAATGCTCACCGATCCTGACTTCTTGAATGCTGTCTGTGAGCCAGCCAGCAATCCTGCAAATTAAGTAGGGATTAATGCCTAAATCAGAGAGCTTATCAACAATGCCTGAGTGGAGTACTGTATCAAATGTCTTGGCCAAGTCAAGATAAGCAGTATATACCGTTTTATCCTTAACCATTGCCTTAGTGACCTACTCAAAGAAGTTACCCTGGTTAATTAAGCAAAGATGACCTACCCTTAAAGCCAAACTGGGATGGGAACAGTTTCTGCAGGTTACCAACATCCGTGTTTATCTTTTTCAGGATAATTCATTTCACAGCTTTGCATATTGGACTTGTTAGACTGATGGGTCTCTAGTTCTCTAGGTCAGTTGATGGTCCACCCTTATGGAAGAGAATGACTGTTGCATTTCTCCATTCACTTGGAACATAGCCTATTTCAAGGCTGTAGTTGAAGATCACCTCAAGTGGTCCTGATGGGTCATGTTTTAGATTGTTCAAGGAGCAACCAGGGATGTTGTCAGGACCTATGGAGGTAGTGTTCTTGACTTTGGCGAATGCCACCAGCACCTAGTCTCTGCTAATAGTTGGAAGGGAGGGGGGAGAAGGGAGCATGTTGGAGGGAATTTCACTTTAAGGTTCTGGGCATAACTGAAGAAGGCTTTGTGATTATGCTTAACCTGAGAGTCTAACCTGATCTTATAATTGGTTTGTTGGGCTTAATTAGACCTCTTAGCTACTTGTTTAGTTGTACAAAAGAGCACTTGTCTTTGAGGGAGTTACTCATCCTGATTTTGGCCAACAGTTTTCTTATTTTTCCATATACCCCATTTAGGCAAGGATTCCACAAGTAGGGTTTTTTTAAGTGTTTGCTTTTGGTTTATTTCTGGTAGTTACTGCAGCCTCTATGCAGCAATTTACATGTTTGTATAGCGACTCCGTATAATTATCCATAGGTAACTGTTGTCTCGGGGTTAGTGAGAGCACTGAATTTTGACACAGTGTCACTTAATAGAAGATTGCTACCCCTCCCCTTATTTTTAAAATGAACTTTAACCACTTCTTTTTAAAGTGAAAGCAGCTTTAAAAAAAAAAAAAGTGTTCCAGGAATTTTACTGGCTCAGTATGATCACCCCACCGTTTATTCAAAATATATTTAAACTGTAAAGTGGTTTACTTTGTGATGAAGTATCCTTGCACTATGTATAGAGATGAAAGCACTTGCAAATAAACCATTAGTTATTTACGTCTAGTTCCTCTTATTCTCCACTTGGTTTTGCTGAAAAGCACGGACATTTCTAGTACAGTGCTTTAAAGCTATAGTTGCCACACAATAAGGGAAACTTCTAGGCATTCTAGGCATTTGAACAGAAGACAGATGGGAGTATCCGTGAGACTACCAAGGTCCAGAATGACTCTGGGTCTGTGGTCTTCCTGGCAAAGAACAAGAAATAGAAGGAGAAACTTTATTCTGCCTCCATGCTGCTCAGAGATGGAGCCCTGACAGCAACCTAGGTAATAAGAATTTGATTTTAGGCCTAACACTGGACGAGACAGGCAAGGAAGAGGAGAACTTAAGGAGAATGGCCCATCCATATCTCCTGTAGGCAGGAGAAGGGGGGATGCATTCACTGAAGGCGCACTGGCCACTGCAATCTTAACAAGATGAGACCAGATAAACTACTGCTTATGCTGTATGTGGGGGAGGCAGGTAGGCAGGGCTCTTTAAAACCAGCTCCCCGTGCAGAAGTGAGAGATTACCTCCATGATCAGCCTACCTCATGTCCCTGTTCTGAGTGCACACACAATACAGTCAAAAGAAATGGATGTGTACCACCCCTGATGGTTGCATGGATGACAACCCCTATAGGTTAGCTTCGTCTGGGAAGGGAACAAATTTGACTGATCAGTATAGGGTCTGAAGGCTGACAGGCAGCACAAACAAAACATTAACAAAAAAGCAAAAAAATAATTAGAAGGGGAAAAACCTCATGCCTGCTAACCAGTGAAGAGCTGGATGGTTCTTTCTGAGGAAGGCCTGGGCTGCAGCACGTCGGCCTACTGTTCAGATGGGTGTTAGACATGTAAGATCTTTAAACAGATAAGGAACAGAACTACAATACATAACCATACATGGATTCTCTCTTGTACATTTAATCTTAGTGAGGGAGAACTACTGTGAAGCATACAAGGAGATCCTTCTTCCAAATCATCCCCCCTCCCAACAAAGACAGACTTTTTAACTAACCCCCCCCCCCAAAGAGGCCTGTATCCCACTGCTCTCATGTCAGATACCATGATAGTAACTGTAGCAATCTCCTTGCTGTTTATGGTCCACAGAAATATGTTGGCCTTGTTGCTGTCTCTACCTTCTCTGCTGGTATCAGTGGGGGAAAATTCTGTCATTAGAAAAGTTCTAGCTTTACTTCTCCTTAAGGCAGGCATCTACCTCAGGCCAAAACAGCACAATGGCAGAAGTAAGACATAGAACACAGGAGCCAGCTGCAAAAGAGTTGCAATTTGTGTCTTAAAGATCTTGAACTGACCACTGGTGGTTTAACTATTATGTCAGAACTCAAATTACAGTTATGCAGAAAATGTAATCACAATGGTCAAGCAGCTCAGCATCTCCATGCCTAACAAATGTGCATTGCCTTTATTTCCCAAACATATCCAAAGGCCAATATTCCTTGCCTAGGGAAGACACAAACCAAGTGGTGTAGCTATAGATATTTTATCAATTAAATGTCTGTTATTCAGAAAAAAAAGTCCATGGAAAGACAAAAAAAAAAATAAATAAATAAATAAATAAATTATATATATATATATATATATATAGATGTTTACTATTGAAATGTCGAACGGCACTACATCGGCTGTACTATAGTCGAACACGGAAGTTTGAAAATAGTAATGTCGACGTCAAAAAATCAATCTAGGAATGGTTTTAACATGGGTCGAGGTAGGTGTTCAGTATTATTCAGAACTATAAACATCTCCCCTACCTTGACCCATGTTAAAAACACAGTCCTAAATTGTTTTTTTGTCGTCGACATTACTATTTTCGAACTTCCGTGTTCGACTATAGTACAGTCGATGTAGTGCCGTTCGACATTTCAATAGTAAACCTATATATATATATATATATATATATATATATATATATATATATACATATATATACATATATATACATACACACACACACACACACACACACATATATATATCTTGAAACTGAATATTTCTGAAATACAAAAAACACATCCTCATGAAAAAATCTACCCTCCTATTGTCAAGATCACAGAATATTAGGATGTGTTACATTTTGTTAAGACAGGTTGTGTAAGGCACTCTACTCCAAAATGGATACAAGCATTATCAGTGACTCACCACAAATGCAAAACACTTAAACCTTCTAGCCAAATATTTCCAACCTGCTGAAACTACATTAACATAAAGCCCACTCAAGCTCAAAATCTGAGTGTGACATAGGGAGAACCTATCACCAATAAACTACTCGAACACATTTTCTCATTTAGACATCCAGTTGCTAATGGTCTCTACTGAAGAACTTGTTTGCACTTTCACATCTATTCCTCTCACCCACACAAATCAACTTCTCCCAATCTAACTGCTCACTTGTATCACTCTAGAGATAATCAACTTTCATTCCTTTCCCAAAGATGATGATCTGCCATATGCAACCTTTGACCTATCAAAATCTTACAATTCTATACAAGACACTTAATGATACCTTAACTTACTAATTTCATCAATATTCACAGGCTAGTAGACCCCTTCTGACATTAATTTAGACAAAACCACAGCACACAACATTACAATCAGTAGCCTACTCTATATACTGAAGGCTGGAGAAAGGTGCTCTTTCAGGAGCCATCTTTGTTGAGTTTAATTACAGCCATTGACTCTATCATTTGCTACTACAGAAAGACCTCCAGACATGCACTGCATACCACCCCACCCAAAAATAGCTCTCAAATTAAAGTGCAGTGGACAGCAGCCAATATTGGCCTTTTGTTCAATATGTGTCAAGCTTAGGCCCTTGTTCTGCAGTAAACAAGGCACTTTCAAACAAAAGGTAGGAAAACCATTACATATTATGGTCATCTCCAGATCTGGGTTATACTTTCATCTTGATTAGGAACCAAACAGATGATCAAAGTTAAAAGCAAAATCAAAATTATTTTTTGGGACCAAATCCAGAACCAAGATTACTCAAACGTTTAGAGCTATAGTTTCTCAAGTAATACACTCACGGCAGTAGGGTCAGTTAAAAAAACTGAATGTTCTGGCTGCTCTGCCTCTTCAATACGTAGTCTATGTGCAAATTAGGGGACAGTGAAGGCTTATCTTTAAAAATAAGTTCACATCATCAGAGCCCTAGCAAGAGTAAGATGAAGGGAACATCTACCTTAGGCACAAGCAGTTAGGTAGTACAATTAAAATTCTTGAAGAGGTGCTAATTAATCCCTGCCCAGAAGAGCAAGCATTCTTTTATTCTGTTTGATGCAACTGTAAATGACAGTGTGGAAGTCAACAAAAAGGTGTTATGTATGTACCCAACCTGTCTGTAGGCCCAACCTGCAGAAACCTTTGAAACCTGTCTAACCAGCTAACAATAAGACATGGGATGCATATTAAAAGGAAAAGATGTGAAAGATAAAAAAAGAGAGGCTCTCAAGTAGGAATTAAGGCCAGATTGAAACCAAATCCACACAGGCCTGCACTTCCTTCCACGCTGCTCGCAAATTAATGCTCACTGGAGAGCAAAAAGGACTACTTAAAGGACAACAACAGGATATTCAAGCAGATTGCTCAACCTTCTGTCTCTATTAGTCCCTGTTAGTTTACACAGCCTCAAAAAATCAGTACCATAGCTTTAAAAAGTAATCCACTCAACTGTTTTACCTCTTAGGCTTGGTACCTTTCCGTACTGTTTTACTTTCACTTTGAAAACCAAGTTGAAAATCCTCTAGCTGGCTCTTAAATGATTATGTCATATCTGCCAGAGCTCTTGCTGTAGTTACAAGGATGTTTCCTCCCCCTAAAGTGACGTAAGCACTGCCAGATTTGCAGCTCTGTAGAAGAGATGGTGGAACTCCCACATTGTGATGTCAGAGCTGCCTTGCGCAGCCCACTCAACCTAATGAAAACTAGCTGGTGCTATGTGGAACTACTTTTTATTGTAAGTGTATCCTGTAAAGTGCATTCGTTGGAGGGGACTTCTGGAAAGTTTGGATTGCCTGCATCTTCTCCTGCATTTCTGTACTTCATTGGTAAGGTAAGTCTGAAGAGCCCCTGTTTGTATCCATTCCTAGCCATGAAATGAAAGGATCCAGAGTTTCTCAGTGCATAGCGATATAGTTTATGCTTTCTGTTTGTGAGGATACCTACCACGTGCTTCAATATTATATGCTGCTGCCAAATTTTTATAGCTTAGCTCTTTTGTGTTTATTTGCTGCTGCTGGGTTATATTGATGATTATTTATTTGTTACTGCTGCTGCTCGGTTCTATTTTGTATCTACTGCTGGTGTCTTCATTCTCAAATAGACGCGTGTTTGTGCGTGTGAATGCAGCCTTCTGGTTTCCCATGGCCCATGCAGGCAAGGGGCAAGTGTGTGTGTGTGAATGCAAGCAAGGGGCAAGTGTGTGTGTGTGTGTGTGTGTGTGTGTGTGTGTGTGTGTGTGTGTGTGTGTGTGAATGCAAGCAAGGGGCAAGTGTGTGTGTGTGTGTGAATGCAAGCAAGAGGCAAATGTGTGTGTGTGTGTGTGTGTGTGTGTGTGTGTGTGTGTGTGTGTGTGTGTGTGTGTGTGTGTGTGAATGCAAGCAAGGGGCAATTGTGTGTGTGTGTGTGTGTGTGTGTGTGAATGCAAGCAAGGGGCAAGTGTGTGTGTGTGTGTGTGAATGCAAGCAAAGGGCAAATGTGTGTGTGTGTGTGTGTGTGTGTGTGTGTGTGAATGCAAGCAAGGGGCAATGTGTGTGTGTGTGTGTGTGTGTGTGTGTGTGTGTGTGTGTGTGTGTGTGTGTGTGTGTGTGTGGGTATGGAAGCAAGTGCAAGTGTGTGTGTATGTGTGTGTGTGTGTGTGTGTGTGTCTGTTTGAGTGTGAATACAAGCAAGGGGCAAGTGTGTGTGTGTGTATGTGTGTGTGTGTGTGTATGTGTGTGTGTGGGTATGGAAGCAAGTGCAAGTGTGTGTGTGTGTGTGTGTGAATGCAAGCAAGGGGCATGTGTCTGTGTGTGTGAGTGTGAATGCAAGCAAGGGGGA
>NC_056751.1:22093708-22176221 GCF_019279795.1 Protopterus annectens | reverse complement strand
GAAGTAAATACTGTGGGAAGAAATAACCAGGGAATTGTTATGGCTAGGCTTGTATACGCCCCTAGGGCCGATAGGTTCATAGGTTGGTACTAGGCTACATGTCAAACCCTCTCAGTGTTGTACAGCCTAGAACACAGAATATGCAAGACAGAAATTGAGGAAAGTTACTCATAATGGAGTTACAGTTAACAGGTACAAATGTTTATTCCTGATGATATGCAGTTAAAATATATGCCCAACTATCCTCGTGCAAAATTTCCTGAGATTGGAAAATATAAAATAATAATAAAATAAATATAATACAAATTAGCAAGACATGTATGCATAGCTCTCAAAAAATCAGAAACAAATTCACAAAATACTTAAAATTTAGTACGTTAACTTGTGGCATCGCTACAACAAAATCTGAATGAACATACATTTTCTGAAGTAAGAGAAGGCCATAACTCAAATTATTGTCATTTAATATATATATAAAAATATAAATCACCACCTTTTCTCTAAAATTCATCAGTTTTATGACAGGTTAAGAGGGAGAGAGATTAGGTGTGCAAACCAGCCTGACTATAAGCTCGGGTCTGGCTCATGAATTGGCAGGTTAAAGAGCCCAGAAACAGTCAAGCCACAATTGCAAGTTTTTTTTTTTGTGAGTAACTGCTGACTGTTGAAGTGGTCATTCAGACCAGATCTGCAGACTGAGAATGCTTTCTGTTAGGTCCAGTGTGCATATCTAAGCACTGTGGTTGGCTGGAATACACAAAATGATTCCACATATCACAGTGGTGAAAATGGAGGAGATTTAAGCATGTTTCATGGCAGGGGACTATTGCAAGACATTGTAGTTGGAAAATTATTTTTTAAAAAGATCTGCAGCTCATTTTTAGGATGAAGGTGCATTATTTCCTTTACTCCGGGAGTGCTTGTGAGCTTCCACAGAGAAGAGCCTGTTTCAATGAGGGAAACAATTCAAGAGATCTTGGAAAGCACTTCCAACACTAAGGACAGCATAGGCAGAATTATTATTATTTTTTTATAACATAAGCCCCAGTCTGTCAGTTGTCCCTGATTTTATTTCAGTACTTTGAATCTCGAAATGGTGTTTAGTGTATGTTTAGAGGGAAGTATGTCTGTTCATGTGAAACATGATGAAATTACTACATTATTACAGCAGTTTTTTTTTTTCACTTTCCTCAGCATCAAGCATCACAGATGTTCACAGAACTGTCCTGCTTTTTGGGGGGAAGGGGTGTGGACACCTCTTGCACATGAAAGTACAAAGTCATCATTTAATCACTGTTAGCAAAAAAGGTGTTACTACTTACTGGAGGCAGTATATAGGTTTACCAATCACAAGATGAAACGGCAACATGTTACTGTACTTTTTGCGTTTTTCATTCTTTTCTCACTGAGAAATTAGCATACAAAAAGGGGTTATTACTTTGGGGGCATAAACACATAACATGAAAGGGCAGTTAGGGTTGATATGGTTTTCTGAAGGGAAGTATCTACCAAAGAGCAAAGTTTGCCATTATTACTATTATTTTGCAGCAACTTAACAGTCAAACATGGTGGTGCACCTTCTCAGAAAGGGTACAGTGTACTGGGCTGGTGTATTTATTTTATACCCAAATATTTAGGTTACTAAAAATACAGTTTTGTTTTACTATTATTGTGGGTTGCCTTTCAGGAACTGAAATACTAACATAAACCCAACAAACTTCAGCATTTCACAAGGCTTTTGTTGTTCCATTTAGGCAGTGTACCTAGTTTTTACCATGGGGCTGTTTGATCATACATTGGAAAATATGGAGGAACTACTATGCACTAAATCATCATTACAGCACAATGTGGGGAAAAAAATTTCTTTCCACTAGCCAGGACAACACTGGTATTCCTACACAGAAAATGCTGTACTTCAGTGGTATGTGTATTATACTTTCCCTAGTTTGTCAATTAAGCAAACCTTTAGCTTGGGCATGGCAGGGTGTAAGCTGTTTATGTGATCAACATACTATCACCATTCATTCTAATACATGCTGGCATGTCAAAGTCTACTTAGCCGTATCTCTGTTGTTTTACTTAAACAATTTGCTATGACTTTTCATTGTTATTTTAACTGAGCTACTACTCCAATTGTCTACTTTGGCTCGGCTCCTATTGGGCTCTACCAGTCAAGTCAGACATTAGTTCAGTTTTTCTTTAAAAAAAATTCCAGGCTTGGCCACCTTTACCTACAATCTGAATAAAAAAATCGGGGACAGTGGAGAGGTATGCATTTGTGTACCTAAAATCCCATCGCCCCGTATATGAATCTTACTAGGTTAGCCAACACCATAATATAAGCAAAAGACCAAGTTACAGATCTGTATAACTTTTTGATCTTTGAACTGCCCTGCCAACAGCGACGCTCAGAAAAAATGATCACAAACTACTACAATGTTAAGAGATGAAAATACCGTCCAAAACAACCAGGACTGAAAGTAACTTAAATGCCAACAAAAGTAGTTCCAAACAAAATGAAAATGACATTTACTACTACCAGAATTGACAATCCAGCGATACCTCCTTAATTGCACAATTTTATAATCAAAGGCAGCAAACGTCAGAGTGCAGTCGCAAAAGTGAATTAATCAGAAATATAGACTATTGTTTTAATATAAGGCGTAACTGTTAACAGCCCTAAAAAACGGCTCACAAAACAACCGAGCACAAGTCGTTGGGTCTGTAGCTACTCTACCCATTTCATGCACAGAACTGCAACAAAGGAACCCCCACTGTTGAAAAAATAAAGCAAACGCTGCCAGATGGAAATACAGATTTTTCTAAATGTGGTTATATTGTAATATATAATAATCAGAAACTACAACTCCAGCATTGAAAGAAATTTTGTTTTGGAAAACGTGGCCTAAATTACTTAAAAGTTTAATCATATTCTGCATCTGTAGGACTTACTTCCAGAGTTTTCACAAGGATTTTCATGTATGTTTCTGTAATCCCCAAAGATATTCCAAACATTGATGGCAATAAAATAAACGCCACCACAACAAACAAGAATACAGTAAACATATTGATAGCTATGTCCCCAACGTCTTCCATGTTCACTACTGACAAGCAGCAAAACCCGATTCCCTAAAAATCAGGACTTCAAAACTCACGAACTACACTGCACGCACTGATAGTGTAAAGACTTCAACTTCTTATTTACTTCCTGCATAGAGCACACCCCTCCTTGGTAACCCCCACCCTTTGCTGTTGGGACACTTCCCGCTTCCCTGTTTTATCTTGGTTTGCTACATTGCGTACATGTTTTTGACTAGCGTGATGCAAACATGTGCTAAGTGCACGAGTTATGCTACATTATTCTTCTACTGCTATGAAAAATGTCGTGAATATGCAATCCTTTAATTTGTGTTGCCATTTAAACTGTTTCTTAAGTAGTAATTTCGGTGTCAAGTTTCGTAGCCGCGCCTTGGGGATCTTAAGGACGGTACAGAGGTGATGAGGGAATGGTTTGCCCCGGGATTTTCTCATTGTGGAAAAATGGAAAATGTATTACGTGGCATCAAAAATAACTCTCTCACATGCACAGTCAGATAGATTTTTAACAAGTCTGGTTGATTGCTTATCGATTTATGATTTATGCACTTACTTGTATTTGTTGACTGGGAAAGTCCTAGGAATACCTCTCAACCTCTTAGCGCAACAAATCTGGACAAAGCCTGACATAATGGGAAGCACAATGACCTAAAATAGGGAGGGACAGCTTTAAATACAGCTCTTACAAACTTTGAAAGTTACTAAAATAAATAGGTTTTGTGTTAGTACGCATTTTCTGAAGTACGCGAAGTCCAAAACTCAAATGTTATGTGTGTCATTATTTAGTAACTTCAATCCTCAGTATTTTGTCAGAAAACCACAGCTTTTAGGAAGAACAGACCAAAAAATGTGAGGCAGAAATCGGGAAATTAAGCGAAAATCTGAACAGTTGAGAGGTATGCCTAAAACAAACTCCTTTTCATCGATGGACAGAGGAGAAAAGCTCCACAGACCGAAAGTATGACGTTTAACTTAGCTTGTAACAGACAAATAATTTAAATATAGATATCAGAGAACATTATTCTCATTTGGATAAATATCTGTACAGTTAAGTAGACTGTTATTGACTTCATTTAAATATAGGAGATGTGGAAAACTAGGAAAAATGTCAGGATTGTAATAAAACTACGACAAAGCAAAAAACACAGCATCAATGGGACCAGACGGTGTCCCGGGCTGCGTCCTACATGAACTCCAAGAAGAGCTAAACCCAAACATAAAACGACTGTTCAATCTCAGTCTTACCACAGGATATGTACCCAAAGAGTGGCGTACAGCAACAGTGGTCCCTCTCCACAAAGGTGGTGCCTCAACGGATCCTGGAACTGTGGTTTTCTGACAAAATACTGTTTTTACTGTTTTTAATAGCTTGAATTGTTTATTGCACTTGCTTGTTTAAGTTTTGCTTAAAAGTTAAACAGCAGGCTAATACACTCAAGTGTACTAGCTTTTGATAGCATTTAGTCGAAAAACACAGCATTTATTGTATTTTCTGCCTATCTGAAAAAAAACTTGAAAAAACAAAAAAAAAATACTCTTGTTTTCCATACTTTCCTAATAGTTTGTTCCAGTGATCGGATTTGCTGATCCCTGGGCTTTGTCTTGGTTCCTGTGTTTCTCCATTTTCCTTGTTTGGTCAAGGGGTAGTTTCTTTACTCACTAGTGGGAGTAGGGAGTACTGAGCTGCCTGTTTGTCCTCAGAGGAGTGGTTTAAGGCAGTAACTTGTAGTTTATTGGCCATTTTGGGTCATTTCCTGTCTTTTCCAGCCCCTGCTATAAAGCATGCTTTAGCGCGATTTAGCGCAATTTAACGTGATTTAGCGCGGAGTTGCCACTGTTGCACACTAGGGCAGCGGCGGTTAAGCAGGTTTAAACTATTCGGGCTACCTAAAGTCCACTCTTCAAATTTTCCCTTAAAACTACCTTCCTCGAACTATACTACTGATCTAATCAGCGTATCCTATAACTAAAAAGATCATCTCTACTTGACTCCAAGTAGACTATTCTCTATCTGTTAAACCTAGCACTTGCTCCTACAGTACTTATTACCTTGATACGGCACTCTTGTCATAGATAGTACCCCAAAAAGGTAACCCCCATTTCTCGGTCACCCACGTCCCCGGAATCGTTTTTAAAGTTTTTTGTCTATCCTTCTAGCATGTCGAGGGATCAGTTGCTAGTGTCCTCTCCTGCTCAGCTGGTGAACCTGGGAATATTGAGGCAATGTTACAATTGCCTCATGTACACAGACAACCCTCTCCTCCTCCCACAAAACACAAATACATGCGAGAGATGCAACTATATGGCCAAACTGGAGGCTGAGCTCTCTCAACATAGGACTGGCAAGACCAGTCAGGAGGAGAAGGTTACCACACACACTATAGACCCAGTCTCACATAGTACCATTACAACCTCAAATCATACACATAAACACACAAAGACATACTCGGAGGCTCTGATCAAAAATCTACCAAAACAGCAGAGGCCACCAAAGCAGACACCCAAACAACCACCACCTCAGAACACAACACCTGCAACACATAGACCTCACAGTCAGAGTGTCAAACAGTCACAGCCCTTAAGGCCAAACACAATGCCAGACACACTAGTCATTGGTGACTCCATAGTCAGACACACTGGCGTCCGCTCACCAGACTGAGTAAGGAGAAGGTCACAGTAAGCTGCCTGTCGGGCTAGAATCCGCCACATAGCAAGCACTCAGGTCTCTCAACAGCAGGTACAAATATGACTCAGTCATTGTCCACGCTGGTGTAAAGCGACCTGAGACTTACCTCCTTGGACTGCATGAAAAGAGACATTGAGGAGCTCTCTTATTATGTAGCCCAGGCAGGTATGACCCTGACCTTGAGCAGTATCCTACCTTCACCAAGAATGATGCCACAATACAGAGATAAGATGATCAGCTTTAACAATTGGCTTAAACACTGGTGTCATTCAAAGGGGATCCAGTATCTGTCTGCCTGGGATGACATGCTGGACAGGCCACGCTGCTTCATAAGGGACGGCTTGCACCTGTCACCCTGGGATTCGGATATTGGCAAAGGCTCTTGCCACCCCATAGTGCCTTTTTAGGCAAGGCTCAAATTCTAAACCTACCACCCTAGAACACAAAAAGGAAAAAAACTAAGGGTAATGCTGCTCAATGCCAGAAGTCTAAATCTCAAAATGCACGCACTCGAGGCCCTTCTCAGTATGGAGAACATCGATGTCTGTGCTGTGACAGAAACCTGGTTCAAGGCTCCTGAGAGCACCCCAGCTATCAGGTTTTACCTCATATCATGCGTTCCGGCCCCAAAATCCGGACAATACCAAGAAAGGAGGGGTATCCATATTCATCAAGGACACCCACACCTCAAGACTGGTGGCAACGCACGATGCATCGGAGACCATCCAGGTGCAATTAACCATAGGCAAGACTGCTCTGCAAATTGTAGCATGTTACAGGCCACCCTCACAAACTCAGGAACCTCACATGGCCTTCCTGAAAACACTAGAGGGATAAATGTATCACCAAACACCATCATACTAGGTGACTTCAATTACCCTAATATAGACTGGGAACACTACTCAAGCCCAAACACCCTAGCCCAAAAGTTCCTGGAATTCATAAACTCAAATGCCATGGAACAACTAGTCACCATCCCCACAAGAGGAGATAACATACTTGATCTCATCATCACGAACATGGGAGCACAATGTTCAACACCGAAGTATACCCCTCACTGGTGAGATCAGATCACAAACTAATCTCGCTGGAGGTCCTCATCCCACCCCACCTGAAATAAAAAGACCACAGTAAAGAACTTCTCAAAAGCCGACTTCACACTTCTAAAGACTAGTGTGGTCTCCTTTAAGGCCCCGAGCCGCGGAAAACAGTACTCAAGCCGCTGAATCACTTACAAATGCCTTCTACCAGCACCTGCAGGACTGCATGGATAAGGCAATCCCAAGCAAAACAAAGACTCTTTGTACCAAAGGCAAGCGTCCAGTCTGGTGGACCCCAGCCATAAACAAACTCTACAACAAAAGGAGGAAGCTACTACAAGATAGAGCAAAATCCTTAAAAGGTAAGACACCCTTGATCACTATAAGTAAAAACTAAGAGCTCTCATAAAATCATCCAAAGCAAATTTGAGAGAAAAATAGCTAAAGACTCAAAAGACAATCATAAGGCCTTCTTTAGCTATGTTAGAAACCTAGGAGGAAACTCCCAGATATGCTCAGAACTAGTTCAAAATGATGTGAAGATTACTGATCCTACAGACATTGCCAACATACTGGCTGACAGGTTCAGTGCAAACTTCTCCCCCAAAGGAGGGATATCTATACCAAGCGATTGCAGCCCCCAAACATCTCCAGCCCAAGTGAGAACTGCTCTCTCCAAAGCAAAAAACACAGCATCCATGGGACCTGATGGTGTCCCCGGCTGTGTGCTCCACGAACTCAATGAGGAATTAAACCCACAGCTAGGACAGCTGTTTAATCAAAGTCTTACCTCTGGATATGTACCCAGGGAGTGGCGCACTGCAACTGTGGTCCCACTTCACAAAGGCGGTGCCTCCACCGACCCTGGAAATTACCGGCCCATTAGCTTGACAAGCCTTATCTGCAAAGCCATGGAGAGGATCATAATGGACCTCATAAATAAAGACATAGGGAATTTGCAGACTTTGGATCCAACCCAGTTTGGCTTTGTCAAAGGCAGATCATGCCTTTTAAACTTGGTTGACTTTTTCGAAACAGTCACCAAAGCCATTGATGAGGGAAAGGCAGTCCATACAGCCTACCTCGATCTGGCTAAGGCCTTGATACAATACCCCACTCGGGTATCATTGAAAAACTCATCAGCTTAAATGTTAACCCATACATCACAAGATGGGTTGCAAACTGGCTGAGTGACAGAACCCACAGGGTCAGAGTTGCTGGCGCCATGTCAGACTCAAAGCCTGTCACAAGTGGTGTCCCACAGGGCTCAGTCCTGGGCCCACTCTTGTTTGGCATCTACTTTTCCAAGTACAAGCAAACACAGGAGGGTTATGGCTGACAAAGTTTGCAGATGACTGCAAACTGGGCCATAGTAGAAAACACATCTGACACAGATATCCTTCAGAAGGGTCTCACAGAAGCGGATAACTGGTGCCAGAGCCACGGCCTAAAGTTAAATGCCAAAAATGCATAGTCATACCCTTCGGGAAAAACAAGGTTACCCCTAGCTACCAAATAGGTGGCAATCCACTGAGCACAGAAGAAGTTATCAGGGACCTGGGGACCCAGGTTGATAGTAGTCTGTCATTCGACACCCATGTAGCTAAAGTAGTTAGGAAGACCTTCTACATTGCCCACCTTATCATGAAGGGATTCTCATCTAGATCAAGGGAGGTCATAGTCTCCCTTTACTCATCACTCATCAGACCAATGATTGAGTACAATGCCCCATTCGGAATGTATCTGACCCGACACTTGCAGCAGCTGGAGAGGCCACAAAGTTCCTCACCAAAAGGATAAAGGGTCTCAAAATCTGTCCTATGCTGCCCGACTGAAAGAACTCCAGCTCTATTCAGTCGCCACGCTTGCTCAGAGGTGACCTTTGCCTAACATACAAGGCCATGTCAAACCCAGATTTGATGAATATGCTTCACCTCAAAAATCTAGATCCATCAGAGCCACAAGGCGGAGACTTAAACCTCGACACGGCTATTAATAGGGCGTGCTGGAGGGATAGATTCATCACCCAAAGACTCCCTATGCTGTGGAACAAAATCCCGGTACATGTGAGGCAGAGCACCTCGCTGGCCTTGTTCAAGAGAAATCTTGACCAATGGATGGGAGATCGCAGATATACCCCAGGGATTACCTCAGTGTCACTGCTCGACAGAGGCACAGCAAAATAATGGGTATAGTTCCCCATACTAAAGGGGTGGCGTAAGCCACAAAACGATGGGCTAGGCTTGTAAATGCCCTCGGGCAGATAGCCTAGTATGAACCTATGAACCTATAAGCCTGACTAGCTTGGTATGCAAAGCTATGGAAAGGATCATCATGGACCTCATAAAAAAAAGATATTGGGGACCTACAGACACTGGATCCTACCCAGTTCGGCTTTGTTAAGGGCAGATCCTGCCTCTTAAACCTGGTCAATTTCTTTGAAACAGTCACCAAGGCCATTGATGAGGGGAAGGTGGTCCACACAGCCTACCTGGACCTCGCAAAAGCCTTCGATACAATACCTCACTCGGGCATTATAGATAAGCTCACTAACTTAAATATAAACCCCTATGTCACTAGATGGGTTGCAAACTGGCTCAAGGACAGAACCCACATGGTGAGAATTGCTGGAGCCATGTCAGACTCCAAACCAGTTACAAGTGGCATCCCACAAGGCTCAGTCCTAGGACCTCTCCTGTTCGGTATATATTTCTCGGAGGTACAGGCCAACACGGAAGGACTGTGGCTGACCAAGTTCACAGATGACTGCAAACTGGGCACTATAATCGACTCTCCAGCCTACACAAGCATCCTCCAAAAGGGCCTCATAGAAACAGACAACTGGTGCCAGAGCCATGGCCTCAAGCTAACGCCAAAAGTGTATAGTCATCCCCTTTGGCAAAAACAAAGTGCCCACAAATTACCACATAGGTGGTAATCCATTAAGTACGGAAGACGTAATTAGGGACCTGGGGACCCAAGTTGATAGCAATCTCTCATTTGACAACCACGTGGCCAAAGTGGTTAGAAAAACATTTTATATAGCCCACCTAATCATGAAGGGATTCGCATCTAGATCAGGAGGTCATCGTGCCTCTTTACTCATCCCTCATCAGGCCCATAATTGAGTACAATGCCCGTTTGGGATGTACCTTACCAGACACCTGCAGCAACTGGAAAGACCCCAAAAGTACCTCACCAAGAGGATCAAAGGGCTCAAACAGATGCCATATGCTGCCGGTTAAAGAAACTCCAGCTCTACTCAGTGGCATACCGCCTGCTCAGAGGCGATCTGTGCCTGACGTATAAAGCCATGTCCAACCCAGAATTAATGGACATGCTGCACCTCAGAAAATCCAAATCTCATCGAGCTACGCACTCGAGAGACTTGAACCTCAGCACTGAAATAAATAGGACATGCTGGAGGGACAGATTCATAACCCAGAGGCTCCCTTCACTCTGGAATAAAATCCCAGTCCAGGTTAGGCAGAGTCCCTCATTGACTCTCTTCAAGAGGAATCTTGATGAGTGGATGGGGGATTGTAGGTTTACCCAGGGTATCACTTCTGTGTCACTGTTAGACAGAGGCACAGTATACTAACCTCGAAAAAGGGCATAGCAAAATTAATTTTAAAATGGGTGGCGAACACCAGGCACACTCTGGCTAGGCTTATAAATGCCCTAGGGCAGATAGCCTAGTATGAACCTATGAACCTAAGAAAGGGAAAGGAAAACATACCTCTCAACTGTTCAGATTTTCACGAATGTCCAGATTTTTGCCTCACATTTTTGGTCTGTTCCTCATAAAATTTGTGATTTTTTTTTGGCAAATCAGTGGAATGATCTGTGGACTGAAGTTACTAAATAATTATATACATTTATATATATGTCCATAGATTAGTACTAAGCTAACTGCCCTTGCGAGCCATTTTAAGCTTAGCCAATTATCCCTTGTGAGACTCAAACCCTGCACCTTGTAGTTGTAAGGCAAACATCTTAACCATTAGACCACCCTCCCAAACGTTGTGTTTCAGACTTCATATTCTTCAGAAAAATACACGCTAAGACAGATCTTTCAAAGTTTATAAGAGAAATATTTAAAATATGTCCCTATTTTGGTCTTTTGTCCCCCCATTCTGTCAGTGTGTCTATATTTATTATCTGTATATCTATATACCTACCTTATACATGCATACATGCCTGAATATGTGTTTGTGTTGGGCATTTGTTGACATACCAAAATGTAAGTTTCAGAATTGATTTTCTCTAGTAGAATTATTTCTGATTTTCTCTAATAGAAATATTTCAAACATTACAACTGTCAAAATGTATTTCAGATAAGAACTGTATTTTTGTGAGGCATGGGTAAATGAGCCTCATTATACTGCTTTGTTATAAAAACATAGAAATATTATGGAACATTGCTTCTCTGACAGAGTCAGTTAAAACATAAATAATATTTATTTTTGGTTTGTCCTTTTCTTGCTACAACTTCTGTGATGAATACAGCCTTGTTTATGTAAAGGAAACTACTGTAACTACGTAATTGAGAAACAGCACAGCATATGAGAATACACAGAGATGTAACAGCTTTGACAGATTCTGAATGACTGCACATTCCCACTGTCAATTTATGATTATATACCACCAAGGGCTAGAACCCAGGTTGTTAGAGCAGTACTACACAAAGTGTTACAATATATGAAACGGTTATTGATACTGGCAGGTGACTGCAATATGATCTTAGATAAAGGTGTCAGAGGAGATTGAAATAGGCTCATAGGTAAGTACTAGGGTTGCTGCCTTGGTAGGCCATTTTAAGCCTAGCTAATTTCCCTCCAAGGTGAGAGCCAAACCCTATACCTTGTATCTGTGAGTTAAACACCTTTAAAAAAAAAAACAAGAAACATCTTTATTAAATTATCACTTATGACATACGCAATCATACATGAAAACAAACCATACTAGCATATTTTCAGTTGCAAACATTACACATCACTTATAATCTATCCAGTTATTGTCAATCAAGCATTACAAAGCTCATTCATTTTCTTTCTTCCCTTAAACCTAATCCCTCCTCCAAAACATTATGTATGTATTTTCCCACAATTCCCATTTTCTATGTTAATTTGCTCCTATCATATTCTAAAGATCCTACTTCCAGTTGTTTTATCTCTGATACTATATTCACTACTTCTAGTTCAGTTGGTTTAGACTTTGATTTCTATTTTCTCATGATTACTTTTGTGGCAGCCACCAGAATTAAACTCAGCAAGACCTTACTATGTCTAAGCAATTCTGATTCTACATCATAGCTTAAAAAAAATTTCCTTAATTACATCAGTTTGCTCATCCAGTATTTTTGTTAGAGTAGTCTGAGTGGAATTTTTAAAAGTCTGCCAACTCATTACACTCTCAAAAATATGTTCCCAGTTGCCTCTTTCTTCCCCCATCATACCTCCAACATTTGCAATCTTTGTAGTCTGATTGGGGTATAAAAATACCTATGCAAACACTACTAGCAAAGATCCTAAATCTTCTAGACTTTGATGCATATTTGAAAGCCACACATATATCCAATTGTTTCATTGTGAATTGCTTATCCAGTCTCTCTTCTCAATCTTTTCTAACCTCCTCTGTTTGATTTATGTAGTTATCATGCAATACTTATATGCCCCACTAATTATTCTTATTTTAACATCAGCTTCTGCTCAAGGTTCTACTAAAAACTCTCTACCAGTGCTGGTCTTTCACTTAGGATCCACCTATTTCTTTCTCTTTGCCTATACTCTGATATCAATTCTTGATAGGGGAGCCAATCTCTAGCCCACCGTTCAAATTAATTTTTGGTCCCTTCCCATTCTATTACCTTTCCCTTTCTAATTATTTGCTTCCAATGCCTTCATTCTTTTGTCAGTTGTCTCCAGTAAGTTCCAGCCACACTTGCCTATTCTCTGTATCCCTAATTATAGTCATCCCTATTGGCAAAATCTCCATCCCAGTGTTGGTTTAATTCTTGGAATACTTCCTGCTACTTTATGAATATAATATGTATGGTTATTGTTATTCTCCTTAAGGATCTGCATCCAAAATCCCAGGCTCTCCTTGTTTCTTGAGCTTCTCCCCTCTTTTCATTATCACTCCTTTCCTCTTTGAATTATAGCTTTCTACTTGTGGAATGTATAGGAGCCTTAACTGTGTAGCTCTAAAATACCCCTTCAAATCAGGTAATCCCAAAATATCTTGTTCTGTTGGAAGGATCAACTTATCCTACTTGACTCTTGCCCTCTTCATCGCCCAAAAACATCACTCAACCCTTTATTAATGGCTATACACAAGTTCTCTTCTGGTTGATAAAATATGCCTGACTTGTATATAAAACTAAAGGGACTAAAACATTTTCAATGCTTGTATCTTGCTAGCCATATCAAATTTTTCAGTTTTTGTGTTATCTTTTGTATAGTCTCTTCCCACTTATCCTTAGCTGCCAAAACAGAATCCTTTTTAATCCATACTTCTAAATACTTGATTTTATCATGTACCCATAAATGTGGATATTGCTGAACCAATTTGTGTGGATAAATAGTTTACAGCTATTACCTTTGTTTTATCTTCATTCATTTTGTATCTTGAAAAGACCTGAAACTGTCTCAGAATGTTCCACAACACTGAAACATCCTTTTCTGGTTTTATCAGGTATAAAATAATATCATCTGCAAATAAAGTCAAATTTCTTCTCTACCGTACCAATTATATCCTTGAATTTCTGAGTCCCTTATTTTCTTAGCCAATGATTCTAAATATAGCACAAATAGCAAAAGGAAAGATGACAGCCCTGCCTGGTTCCTCTGTTCAAACAGAACTTATCAAAGTGGAACCCTGCTACTTTAATTTTCTCCTCTGATCCCTCATATATCCTCCTGATCAACCATATAATGTTATCAAGGAGTGCAAATTATTCCATTGCCCTACTAATAAAATCACAGCTTACTCCATCAAATCCTTTGTCTGCATCAAGAGCCACCAACAATACTGCTATTTTCTTACATTCTGTTTCCCTCTGGATCACCATTGTTCTATTAATGTTGTCAAATGTTTACCTCCCCTCCACAAAACCACATTGATCCATATCTATCAATTTTGGTATCACCTTCTCCACTCTTTTAGCCATCATAGACATAAACTCTTTATAATCATGGTTTAGAATTGAAATGGGCCTATATGATGCTGGATCTGATGGTTCTTTACCATCTTCAGGTATTACAGCCACCACTGCTTTCTTCCAGGATCTTGGTGCTTCTTATCCTTTTAAAATAATGTTAAACGAAACCTTCCAGATCTTTATCACTGTTTTCCCTCATAGCTTCCAAACTTCCACAGGAATACCATCTATTCCTGGGGACTTTCCTGTAGATTGGCTAAATATCATAATTTTTATCTCATCTCATGCTATCCTACCTGTTAGTAATTGAGCCTCATCCACCTCTGACCTTGGCATATTTAATACTTCCATAAACATTTCCATTTGTACTTTTTCCTTGATTTCCACATTTCTCTGCTTTATACAGATTTTCATTCTGAAATATTTCTAATACCTCTCCAGGGTCTCTGGTTATTTTCCTTATTATAGATTCCCTAAGTTTGGCAACAACCCTTTATACTTTCTGTTGCCTGGACCGTTGTGCTAAAAGCTTTTGTGCTCTTGCGTTATTATAAAAAACAATTACTTAACAGCAGTCCTCCTAAATATGAGCTAAACACCTTAACCATTATTCCAAACAGTTTAATAGAGAAAGACACAAAACAAGGATGGAAAAATATACATTAAAATGTTGAAAACATTTGGTATGATTAATTGCTGGATGAAGAAATATAACACATGGGAGGAACCAGTGTATACTTTTTTAGTCTTGTCTGGAGCCAATAGCCAATAGTCAAGAAAAGATAAAATATATGTATCAAAAGAGCAAAGAGAGATTGTAAAGGAACTGAAGACAACACCAATAGTTTACTTGGATTATGTAACACTGCAGTGTAAATTTCAGATTGGCAAAAGAGACTGTTTACCCAGGTACTGGAAATTCCAAGTAGGATGGCTAAATAATAAAAAGTTTAAAAATTGTCTCTAGGCATATTTTAAAAAACGAGCCTGAGGGGCTGGATGAGGTAAATGCTTATGCTTGGGAGGGTTTAAAATAAAAAACTGCAATGCATAATAATGGTAAAATATGAACCATAAGACAGGAAGCAAAGAAAAGCAGGAGTTCAATGAAAGTTTAACAAGATTGCTATTAAAAAGATTGATATTAACAAGCCAGAAAAGGGAGGAGTTAGCTGAGTTACAGAGAGACATTAGAAGGTGCAGGCTGAAAGAATTTGGAAGAAAGGAAGAATCTTTTTAGAACTGCAGCAAACACAGATGCCTAGTTCAATATGAGAGTTGACTGCCAGCCTGAGGCAACAAAAAGTAGACTGGATAATATTTCATATAATATGGGAAGATATGCAGAATTTGGTAAGAGAGGAGAAGGCTATATTACAGATTTTTAAAGACTATTATGAAATAAGTGGTAAATGACTAGAAGCAACTATTGGATATAAATATAGGTGTGGAGCAATGGGTGAACATGTGGAAGGTTTTATGTCATATGATTAAAGTGAGGAAATTTAGAATACTGGGATGAAAGTGTTTACACAAGTATTTATATACACCTAAAAAACTAGGAAGGATATATCCTAGGACAGATGTCAAGTGTTGGAGATGTATGGAGGGAACCATAGGGGACTGGTCACATACATTCTGCAATTGAAGAGATAATAAAACACAGCCCCAACAATCTAAAGCAGCCCCAGAAAATGAATGTAGCAAACTCCAAACAAACTTGCCGTTGATGGAAGGCAGCCGGAATAACCAAGAACACAGCAAAGTAAAATAAAATCTTCTCATTTAATTGTACAAAGGTAAAAGTGAGCGCTTTTGCAGTGACACCACTGCTTCATCAGACATTTTTTATAAATCCCAACCACACATAAATACAATCTTTAAAATTCAAAGTAATCAATCATGTTAGTGTATCAATTAATTAACTTAATTACATCCCAAGTTAAAATACTGTTACTTTAAAAACTATGTGGTAATTTATAGAGAGTTGTATATTTACATTGTCATGGGGACAGATGGGGATGAGTTTATTAAGTCAGGAAATCTGTTGTTGGAAACAGATAAACTATTCCCACTCTGGTAAGGCTAGTTTTGTTGATTAATGTTATTAAAACATTTGGTGTCTGTAAGCTGCTAGTTATGTGAAATATCCTTACATGTGATGATTAGTGAGTAGTTAATATTATTTTTGGGTATAATAATTGGCTGGTGGGACAACGGTAATGTAGAGTGAGTAACAGTTGTCACTGATAATGTCTGGATGACTGCATTCAAAAGATTAAAAACATTTATTGTGAAAAAGATGAAGATTCTCTTGAATGATTTTATTATTTTTTGTAAATAATTAGTAATGCTCTCACTAAAGTTTGTTTCATTAAAAAAAATCTAGCAGAGCATGTCTTTCACTTAAGATTCCCATATTCCTTTCTCTTTACCTATACTCGTGATATCAGTCTCTAACCTGTAGTCCAGACTTCTTCTAGGCTGCATTCCACTCTCTCCCTAGTTATTTACTCACAATACCTTGGTTCCTTTCCTAGTTTTCTTCAGTAAAATCCAGCCCCATCTTCCATATTTTATATATTCCTACTTGCATTCACCCCTAATGGCAACATTTTCTTTCTCCATTCCTGTGTTGGTTCAGTTCTTAGAATACTTTCTGCAAATGTATAAATATAATATTCCATATGGTTGTTATTCTCCTCATGGATCTGCATCCAAAATCCCACTGTCGCCTTTTCTCTTGAATTCCTCTTCTGTTTCATCATCATCCCTTTCCACTTTGAATTATAACCTTCTGCTTGTGTTGTGTATATGAGTCTGAAATGTGTAGCTCTAAAATGTCCCATCAAATCAGGTAGTCCTTAACCATATTGTTTGTTAGGAGATTCAGCATATGCTATTTAACTCTTACCCTCTTCTCCTCCCAAATAAATTATTTCAACTCTTTTTTAATTATTGTCCATGGCTTCTCCTCTGGTTGATAAAAATATGACTGACCTGTACATAAAACTAAAGGGACTAAAAACAATTCCACTGCTTGTTTCTTACTATTCATATCCATAAACAATAATTTTCAGTTTCTCAGTTTCTGTATTATCATTTGTTTAGTTTCTTCCCATATATCCTTAGCTGCCATAACAAAAGTCTTTTCATCCATACTCCTAAATATTTCACCTTATCATGGCCTCATAAATATGATTATTTTGCTGAACCAGTAGATGTGTGGATACATAATTTAAAGCTATAGCCTTTGTTTTTATATTCATTAATTTTATATCATGAAAACACTTAAAGTGGTCTCAAAATATTCCACAACACCAAAATGCCCTTTTATGGAGTTATCAAGTGCAAAATTATATCTTCTGCAAATAAAGCCAATTTTTCTTGATTACCATAGCAATGTTATCCTTGAATTCCTGAGCCCCTTATTTTCTTTTCTAATGTATCTATATATAAAGCAAATAACAAAGGGGAAAGAAGACATCCCTGCCTGGTTTCTCTGTTCAAACACAACTTACCAGAGAGGAACCATTCAACTTTAATTCTTGTCTCTGATCTTTCATTTATCCTCATAATAATTAGCCTTATTATTGTATCAGGGAATACAAATGCTTCCATGGCCATACTCATAAAATCCCAGCTTACTCAGTCAAATACATTTTCCTCATCCAGACGCAGCAACAACAGCAGTATATTCTTGCATTCTGCTTCCCAGTGGATATTCACTGCTCTGTTAATGTTGGGAAATGTTTGCCTCCTCTCCACAAAACCACATTAATCCATATCTATCCATCTGAGCTACACATTTGCTATTCTTTTAATCACTAAAGCCGTAAACAGTTTATATTCATGGTTTAAAATTGAAATGGGTTTATGTGAAGCTCAGTCTGACACCTCTTTACCCTCTTTTGGTAATACAAACACTACAGCTTTTGTCCAAGATACTGGTGCTTCCTCTCCTTTTAAAATAGTATTAAACAAAATCTCCCAGATCTTTATCACTTTCTTCCCTCCTAAATTCCAAATTTACACAGGAATACCACCCATTCCTGAAGACTTACCTGACTATTGATTATGCATCACTGTTTTTATCTCATCTCCTCCTATCTTAACTATTAGTTGTTGAACCTCATCTTCCTCTAACCTTGGCATAATTAAGTCTAATTAATTGCCATTTGTGCTCTTTCTTGGTTTCTACATTCCTCTGATTTAGACACATTTTCATAACATTTCCAAAATATCTCCTGTACTGCTATAGGACCTCTGGTTATTTTTCATGTCATAGGATCCTTAAGTTTGGTGACAGCCCTTCCTACTTTTTGTTGCTTAAGTCACTGAGCTAAAAGATTTTGTGCTCTGGAGTTGTTATAAAAAAATATTTGTTTAACATCAATCTTTCTAAACTCGTTTATATTTTCCAAATATACAATTTTTTCTCTTTAATACTCACAGTTGCTCCTCTTCTTGTTCTGTGAGATTTACCTTACAATGGGTTAACTGTCACCATCTCCTCCTAAATAATTCATATTATTTCTTAAGTATATATCTTTCTCTTTTATTTCTACCCAATTTTCAACTCTATTTCAGTTTATCTCACTTACTATCACTTCTGAAGATATTTCAATCTTCCAAAATAATTTTCACTACCCATTCCTTAAATTCCTCTCTTTTTAACAGGTGTAAGGAAAAGCACCAGTGTCTCATTTTTTACTTCATTTCCTGAATTTTTATCTTGGCTTTTATCAGTGTATAGTCTAAAATTGTCATTGGAGGTGTATCAACACTTTCAATTAAATGTTCATGTTTTTGAGAAATATAATTTCTATCCAGTCTAGCCCAGTTATTATACCTAGTAGAATAATATGTCAATTTTGTTCAAGTTTTTACTACTGAATTCATGTCTTCCATAACAAATATTTTCATAAATGTATTCATAAATCTACCCTCTTTTGTTACATTTTCCCTTCTTTGTCCCCTGATACATCCAGTCCCCATCTATAAGCAATATCACCTGCTGAAAGCTGATTATCTATCCCAAAATTTTCTTAAACACTATAAAAGCAGTTTGGGGTAGAATATAAAACATGCCACATAATCCTCTTTCCTTACCAATAGCCCTTTACTACCACAAATTTACCATTATTGTCTTTTTCCTCTAAACAATACTCAAGCCGCTGAATCACTTACAAACGCCTTCTACCAGCACCTGCAGGCTGCGCAAGGCAATCCCAAAAAAAAAAACAAAAGCTCTTACAAAAGGCAGCAGCAGTCAGGTGGGGTCCCACCCCAGCCATAAACAAACAACAAAAAAAAGGAGGAAGCTACTACTAAGATAGAGAAAAAATCCTTAAAAGGTAAGACACCTTTGATCACTATAAATAAAAACTAAAAGCTCTCCTCAAAATCATCCAAAGCAAATTTTAAAGAAAAAGAAAATAAATCAAGAAAGACAAAGCGCTATGTTTAGTTATCCTAGGAGAAACTCCAAAGGATCCCAGAAATGCTTTGAAAATGTTCAGAAAAATGATGTATGAGAACATTGATTACATACATTACATACATACTGACAGGTTCAGCCTTCCCAAACCCCAAAAACCTCCCCCCATCTATAAAAAATGAGTGCTGCTAAGTGCTGCCTCAGTGCAAAACCTCCAGCAAAAAGCTCTCTCTCAGCAAAAACACAGATGGTCCAATGGACCGGGCTGTCCCCTCGATGGCTGTGTGCCACCCCTGGCTGGTAGCCAGACAGCTGGAATTAAACAAACAGGATACCTCTGCTGTTTCCTCCAGGAGTGGCCAACTGTGGTCACTCCAGGAGTGGGCGGTGCCACTGCGTGCCCTCATTACCCCTGCGGTGCCTGACAAGCCTTCTGGAAAAAAAGCCCCAAGAGCCATATAATGACCTCATAAATAAAAGAAGGAGGAATTTGGTGAAATTTGATCCCATAGTTTCCAACCCAGTTTGGCTTTGTCAAGCCCAGGCTTTATTTTTTGACTTTTTGCCATTAAAGCCAAAGTGATTGAAAAGGGTTGATGAGGAAAGGCAGTCCATACAGCCTACCTCGATCTGGCTAAGGCCCTCGATATAACATTGAAAAACGATACCATATTAAATGGCAACTCCATACATCAAACCCATACATCACAAGATGGGTTGCAAACTGGCTGGTGACCAGACTCGGGTTGTCTTGTTGGCTGGAACCTGTCAGGTGCCTCAAAGTGGCTGGCCAGTGGGCTCAAAGCTGGTTCCACTTGGCCTCTCACTTTCCGGCACATCTAACTTTCCAGTTGTTTTGGGACTTTTCCAAAGTTTGCATGAGGCAAAATATAGGAAACATGTACAAAGAGCATCGACAGAGATACACATCTGACACAGATATCCAGAACACATCTGAGCATAAGTTAGCCACGGCCTAAAGATAAATGCCAAAAAGTAAGTTCAGCCAACAAAGAAAACCTAAAGTTAAATGGGAAAACAAATAAATAAGGCTACAAAAGAGACAAAAGACATCAGGACCTGGGGACCCAGATAGTAGTCTCCACAGGGACACCATGAAGCTGGAGTAGTTAGGTAGTCTAGTTGCCCACCACCTTAAGGTAGTTGATTCATGATCAGATTGCTACATAGATAGAAGTCTTACTCATCACCATCAGACATCAGATAGATTTTCATGCCCCTCATCACTCATCAGACCAGTGATTGACTACCATGCTCCAAGATATGTCTGATGAAGTACATGCCCCATCTCAGCCATATCTGACCCATCCTCTGCTGAAAGAGAGAAGCCGACAGTTCCTCACCAAAAGGATAAAGGGTCTCAAAAACTCAGGCCTGACCTTCCGACCCAACACATCCCCAGCTCTTTCACCTCCGCTACCGGGAAAAATATGCTTCAACTTTGTCTGCACAGATCCATCAGGCTATTCTAGATAAGGGCGGAGAGGGGGAGACCGACAAAAAAATCTAGATCCATTTGAGCCAAATAGATTCAGATACAAAGACTCCATGAGAGTGGAACAGCCTGCGTCAACAAATGAGATAAGAAGCGACAATGCTTCTGCCCTGGAAGAAAACCTCCCCAATCTTGACCAATGGAGACAGCAAAGGAACACCAGTGTCAATGACCGACAGAGGCGCCAGCAAAGGAATGGCATAGTAAATAATACAAGCAATAATGGTATAGTAACCCACAGAGCAAGACACCTATGAACCTATTACAACACTTCTAGCAATCAGAATTATTATTATTCTTTTCCTTTGTCCCTGAAATTCAGCTGTATATCCATCATGAAATCCTTTCTATGTGAAATCCAAGTGACTAGTTATTTCTGAATGTGTTTCCTGCAGCATTGCTACTTGCATTCTGCATTTCATAACATAATTCAATACTCTTTTCTTTTTGTTTACACCTGTAAGGCCATTTGCATTCCAAGATAATATGGACAGAGTAGATATTATAATTAAAAGTCTTTTGTTCTCACCTGTTATATATGACAGTTTTTAATATGTATTTCCAACGTTTGTCTTATATGCACACATCAATGTTTGGCAGGCTGATCTTTTATACAGTTAATTCTTCTAATCCCCATTTAAACCTATGTCATGTTTTTCAAGACTTTTTGCTTTAATGAAAAACCTTAAACAAAAAGCTACATTTTCAGTACACCTCATCTCATAATAACTTGGAACAAACACACAAAATTATGTACATTTTCAACAAAGTTTAACCCTCTAGATAGGAACAACTGTCCCAAATTGACAGCTGTATCCACAGGTATAACCTAATCTAAAATTAAGGTTACCCACGCTAAAGAGCATGTTACAGTCTGTGTTCCCATTTACACTGATTGCTGCCTGTTCTTTTCTTTTCTCCATTTCCTTCCCAGATGTGAAAAACAGCTTATGTTTTTTTTTCAGAAATCAGCCGTGAGAAAAACTGCACTGGCTAACTTTAAATAAAACTAAATTGTGCCCTGTTCTAGTAAACATATTAAAGTATTAAGGCTGTTGGGGAGGCTAAAATCTCTTAATCACATCCCATAATTTCAACTGTTATTTTTCACAGAACTGCTTGTCGTTGTACCATTAAAGTTTATATTTTCCTCAACAAATAATGCTCTGAAATCTTAAGATTAATTGATTACACCTGCAGACAACTTATTTAAAAATACTCAGCAATGAGAAAAAAAAATAGCCAGCAAGTTAGCAGAAGCATGAAGGAATATTTGCAAATTTCACTCAGAATAGAATATAAAGAATTCCCTTTGCTGACTGCCTTCAGCTGCACGCATCTTGTTTCTCACATCTTGCAGATGCAAGATTCTTAGCATTTATATGGCTTTCATCATTTTGTCTTATTTTTCAAGCTTATTTGCTTGCAAAAATGATTCTAGATTAATCTAAGGACATTAATCTAGACACTTACCCTTGCAAAAACAAGGGAAATATAATCTTAATTAAACATATAGCATAATTAGTACACTTTTACAGCCCACCTTCTCCCCAGTAGCCCAAGGTCACAGTATTATATTAATCTAAACATATTATTCTCTTGTTATACTGTGAAGCCTATATTCTTACAACTGAAAAAGTATGTGTTTACTTTAATATCTTTAACACATGCAACAGTCACTGAAAAGATTCCCCCACATTTAAAATACCATTGACTGCACACTATACAAAACTGCTTTACAATATAACATGCAGTTTATATCATTAAATATTTTCTACAAATACTAATAAGAACAAACATTGTTACTGTTCCTTCTTTTTTCCCTTTAGTGTCCTTCTAAACATTAATGACATAATGCGGTTTATAATACTTTACAGTCCACGAAGTGTAACAAAGTCAACAAAAGTACACTCTTTTCTCAGACACTTTTTCTTGCAAAGCAATATTTCACAACTATGATCGATGTTTTATAGCTTACCATTTATCCATTGATTTCTGTGACTCTGGTCTTCTTCCTGGTCATCTTCATCTTGTAATACCAGACTGTGGTTCAAGTCCAAGGTACTTCTGATTCTTCTAGTAAACTCCTGTGATTTTTCTGTCTCTCAAACATTTCACTTAGGTACACTGGATAAGATTTCAAAGGCAAACTCTCTCTCTGAGCTTTATTATCAGAAGAATGAAAAGCAGAACCCCCTTCAACTTGCTAGCTCACTTTTTTCATAAACTTTTTTTGATTTACTCCTTAGCCTGTTCTGCATCAAAAAATGTCTTTAATCCTCTAAGAAAAAAATACAATGAAGACAGCTGGATACACCAGCTTGAATCTCACACCTGCCTCTCAACATGCCCGGATTGCTGGGATAAATTTGCTCCTCTTCTGCCTAGTGCACAGTGAATACTCATTTTGCACAAACTCTCTGCCGTCTCTGATTTTTAATACTTTTCCCTTCTTCCACAGTTTTGTCAGGATCAACCCTTTATGTTGGTATGGCTGCATCCTTACTAATATAGTTCTTAGCTGCTTTGTCATCATCAGGTTTGGTGCAAAAAGTCAATGTGCCTTTTTAATTAACAGCTCCTGCTGTGGAGCACCAGTCAAATTACTTATCTGTGCTTTCATAAAAGTAGTACTGTCTGTTCTTTCCCGTTTCTCTGGTACTGCAGAAAATCTCAGATTTTCTATATGCCCTCTGTCTTTTAACGCTACTATTTTTTGAAACAGCTCTTCTTGAGAAGCTTCCTGCTTAGGCAGCACTTTCTTCATCCATCCTCTGATTTTTGCAGTTTTATCAGTTCATCTGAGTAATTAGTTAACTATTCTTCTGTTTTTCTAGACTTTTATTATTTTTTAAACACACCTTTATTGAATTATCACTTGTGACATAGGCAAATTTACATTTATAGAAAAGCAATCAAACTAACCCAGCCACTGGGGATGCACAAGTCAGTGCATTTCTTTGTGCCAGTCCCAAGCCCGGATAAATGGGGAGGGTTGCGTCAGGAAGGGCATCCGGCATAAAACTTCACCAAAACATTTCATGCAGTCACCAAGAAAAATTTTTATACCGGATCGGTCAAGGCCCGGGTTAACTATGACCACCACCAGCACTGTTAGCCTACAGGGTGCTGGCGGAAATTGGGCTACTGTTGGCCGAAGGAGGAGAAGAGGTGGAAGACATGGCCGAAGGCAGGAGGAGAGGAGAAAGGCTAGAACTGTGGTAGTGAGGGTCGGAACTTTGAATGTTGGCAGTATGACTGGTATAGGGAGAGAGCTAGCTGATATGATGGACAGAAGGAAGGTTGGTATATTGTGTGTGCAAGAGACCAGATGGAAGGGGAGTAAGGCTAGATGTATCGGAGTTGGGTTCAAATTGTTTTATCATGGTGTGGATGGGAGGAGAAATGGCGTAGGAGTTATTCTGAAGGAACAGTATACTGAGGGTGTTTTGGAGGTGAAAAGAGTGTCAGACAGAGTGATGTTTATGAAGCTGGAAATTGATGGTGTAATGATGAATGTTGTTAGTGCATATGCTCCACAAGTTGGGTGTGCAATGGATGAGAAAGAAAAAATTTGGAGTGAATTGGATGAAGTGGTGATGACTGTACCCAAGGGTGAGAGAGTGGTGATTGGAGCAGATTTCAATGGGCATGTTGGTGAAGGGAACAGAGGGGATGAGGAAGTGATGGGTAGGTATGGTGTTAAACAAAGGAATGCAGAAGGTCAGATGGTAGTGGATTTTGCAAAAAGGATGGACATGGCTGTGGTGAATACGTATTTTAACAAGAGGGAGGAGCATAGGGTGACATACAAGAGTGGAGGAAGATGCACACAGGTGGATTATATCTTATGTAGGAGGGCCAGTTTGAAGGAGATTGGAGACTGTAAAGTGGTGACCGGAGAAAGTGTCATTAGGCAGCATAGGATAGTGATTTGTAGGATGATGTTGGTTATCAAGAAGAGGAGGAGGAGTGTGAGGGCAGCACCAAGAATCAAGTGGTGGAAATTGAAAAAGGGTAATTGTGAGGTGGAGTTCAGGGATGAGTTAAGGCAGGCACTGGGTGGCAGTGAAGAGTTACCAAATAGCTGGGTAACTACAGCAGAGCTAGTAAGGGAGACGGCTTGAAAGATGCTTGGTATCACATCTGGACAGAGGAAGGACGACAAGGAGACATGGTGGTGGAATGAGGAAGTACAGGAGAATATACAGAGAAAGAGGTTGGCAAAGAAGAAGTGGGATTGTCAGAGAGATGAAGAAAGTAGAAAGGAGTATAAGGAGATGAGGTGCATGGCAAAGAGAGAGGTGGCGAAGGCTAATGAAGAGTTGTATGAAAGGTTGGACACTAAGGAGGGAGAAAAGGACCTGTACCACTTGGCTAGACAGAGGGACTGAGCTAGAAAAGATGTGCAGCAGGTAAAGGTGATAAAGGATAATGAGGGAAACATACTCACAAGCGAGGACAGTGTGTTGAGGAGATGGAAGGATTACTTTGAGGGGTTGATGAATGAAGAGAATGAGAAGGAGAGAAGGTTGGATGATGTAGGGATAGTAGTACAATGGATTAGCAAGGAGGAAGTAAGGATAGCTATGAAGAGAATGAAGAATGGAAAGGCTGTTGGCCCAGATGACATACCTGTGGAAGCATGGAGGTGTTTAGGTGAAATGGCAGTGGAGTTTTTAACCAGGTTGTTTAATGAAATCTTGGAAAGTGAGAGGATGCCTGAAGAATGGAGAAAAAATGTTTTGGTACCGATTTTTAAGAATAAGGGTGATGTGCAGAGCTGTAGTAACTACAGAGGGATAAAATTGATCAGTCACAGCATGAAGTTATGGGAATGAGTAGTGGAAGCAAGGTTAAGAAGGGACGTGATGATTAGTGATCAGCAGTATGGTTTCATGCCAGGAAAGAGCACTACAGATGTGATCTTTGCTCTGAGAGTGTTGATGGAGAAGTACAGAGAATGTCGGAAGGAGTTGCATTGTGTTTTTGTAGACTTAGAGAAAGCATATGACAGGGTGCCTAGAGAGGAGTTGTGGTATTGTATGAGGAAGTCAGGAGTGTCAGAAAAGTATGTAAGAGTGGTACAGGATATGTACGAGGGTAGTGTGACAGTGGTGAGGTCTGCAGTGGGAATGACGGATGCATTTAAGGTGGAGGTGGGGTTACATCAAGGATCAGCTCTGAGCCCTTTCTTATTTGCAATGGTGATGGACAGGTTGACAGACGAGATCAGACAGGAGTCCCCGTGGACTATGATGTTTGCAGATGACATTGTGATCTGTAGTGAGAGTAGGGAACAGGTGGAGGAGACCCTGGAGAGATGGAGATATGCTCTAGAGAGAAGAGGAATAAAGGTCAGCAGGACTAAGACAGAATATATGTGTATGAATGAGAGGGAGGATAGAGGAATGGTGAGGATGTAAGGAGTAGAGGTGGAAAAGGTGGATGAGTTTAAATATTTGGGGTCAATAGTTCAGAGTAACGGTGAGTGTGGAAGAGAGGTGAAGAAGAGAGTACAGGCAGGATGGAGTGGGTGGAGAAGAGTGTCAGGAGTGATTTGTGACAGACAAGTACCTGTAAGACTGAAAGGGAAGGTCTACAAAAGGGTAGTGAGGCCAGCTATGTTATATGGGTTGGAGACAGTGACATTGACAAAAAGGCAGGAGTTTGAGCTGGATGTGGCAGAATTAAAGATGTTAAGATTTGCACTGGGTGTGATGAGGGTGGACAGGATTAGGAATAAGTATATTAGAGTGTCAGCCCAGGTTGGAAGGTTTGGAGACAAAGCCAGAGAGGCACGATTACGTTGGTTTGGACATGTGCTGAGGAGGGATGCTGAGTATATTGGGAAAAAGATGCTAAGGATGAAGCTACCAAGTAACAGGAAAAGAGGAAGGCCTAAGATAAGGTTTATGGATGTGGTGAGAGAGGACATGCAGGTGGTTGGTGTGACAGAGCAAGATGCAGAGGACAGGAAGAAATGGAAACAGGTGATCTGCTGTGGTGACCCCTAATGGGAACAGCTGAAAGAAGATGATGATGATGATGAGAAAAGCAATCAAACGGTATTAACACATTAACAAACATTATACTTTACATATATTGCTCTCTCTCTCTCTTTCGGCTTTTCCCAGTATAACCTAAGCAATAATACATAAATTGTTGAAGTCCTGCCCCCATTTTTTAAACAAGAAGCACCTTTATTAAATCATCACTTACAACATAAGCAATCATACATTTATATAAATGAAAACAAATCACATTGACACAATCCTAGTTGCAAGAATTTTACATCACAATCCATACTGACACACTCCCAGTTACAGACATTATATATCACTTATAATCTACCCAATCATTTTCAGTCAAACATTACATAGCTCATTTAAATCCTGCCTTATTTTAAACCTCATTCCTCCCCTGTATGTAGACTTTTATTTTTTGCACTGATATATTCCTTCAATGTTTCATTTATTTTAGATGATATATTCCTTCAGAATTTCATTTATTTAAATCACCTCTGAGAATGTTTGTGTGAAGATTGGGTAGAGATGGGTGAAGGCTGCCAGCCTAGCCAGATAGAATTGTGCAGATAATTCTATCATTTGTAAATATGAATATTGAACTTAAAACAATGTGGCAACATTGCCATCTGCTGTAAGGAAAACTAAGTCAAGCATTTCAAATCTTTCTTTTGAAGTTAAAATTATTTCAAGTCTGTCCTTTGATCTAGCTAGTGATGCCAAAGAGGCTAGCTGAGCACATTCTTTCTATTGTTTTAACTTAAGGAATGATTACTAGAGTGTACATGTGAAATGTCTTGTATTGTTGTAGCTTCCTGAGCAGGTGTTAGATTGCTAAATAATGTAGCCTGTTGGCCTGGGAACTCCAGGCTAAGTATCAAAGAAATGATGTAATGGAAACTAAATGAGAATGATGTAATCTGGGAGGGCCCAGCAGAATGTTTGTTAGCGATTTTAAAAACTATTGCTCAGAGAAAGACTGTAAGCATTTTTTATCTTAGACATTCAACTTAGCACTGCTTATGCTCTATGTAAGTAAGTAATCTTAGAAGTGTGTTTTCTTGTAGCAATAGCTAGGAATTAGAAAAGATTAGACTAAGTGTTTTTCTGTTATGTCAGAACTGTACTACTGAATTATTTTAAGTTTCAGTGTGATCTCTGAACTCTTGAATAGCACTGTGGTGTAGTAGTATTGTCTTGTGTTTTTAGTATTTATTATTACATATTTTTAAAACCTTTTTACTGTGGCTGGTTTGTGTAGAGATAAGTTAAGCTCTAGAGTGCATTGCATATTTATAGAGTTTATTGTACAAAGCCACTCTAATAAGCCTTAAGACTGCTCAGTCACACTTACCAATTGGATAATAATATTGCACAGTAATAATTGGACACCCTTTTAAGAGCCTTTGGGTAGATGACAATTATTAGCTGATGGTGGCAGGAATTACTAATGTATAGTCTGGGCATAGGGGCACAGCTGGAGAATCTGTGTCAGCCTTTCCCAGGAGTGTCTGTGAAGTTGTATAAATACTTATCTCAAAGTGTGTGTGTGTGTGTGTGTGTGTGTGTGTGTGTGTGTGTGTGTGTGTGTGTGTGTGTGTGTGTGTGTGTGTGTGTCAGCTACTTGGGCAGAGACACAAAGCACTGGTTGGACTGAGAGGGTACTGGAGGTTAGCTTGCCAGCTAGGCTGAAATCTGGACCCTATAGCTGTACCAGTGGGGAGTCTTATTGGGGACCTGGAGAGCAAGGGAGGAACCAGCTCCAGACTGACTGTGATCTCTGTGTGCTCTTAAGGGAAATTGCACTTTACTGTGTGTATTAGCTATCCTTTCCTCATATATGAGACGCCCTCTCTGGTGTTAGTGGTGAGGATTGAGGCTACTTGATTGCTGGACCAGGGCACGGGCATCACAGTTTGATTTATTTTTTCCTCTAAATTACTGGAAGCCATCTCTTGAACCAAAGCTGAAGGTTGGACTACATTTTGCTGAAAAGCTGCAAAATTCTTCCCAGCCAGTGTTTTCTCTTCACCTTTTCTGGTTGATTTTCTTTCAGGTTCTCCAACTGTCTTCTTTGCTGACACCCAGGCAGTGTACTTATTAGCCAGTAACTGAACTTTACCCAAACTGACAAATTTGCTGACTGCCTTTTCTCATTTTCTGCTTTCACACTAGGAGAACTGAAATTAAGCTGTTAATCCTTTAGCAGATATTTTGGAAGTCCACGCTGCCTCCAGCCTTATGGTATCCTACCCTATGTATTTATTTATTAAAACAACATTTTCTTAATTTTTAAACATTGTAGCAAAAATAGCATTAAATGATTATTTTCATTAAAATTCAATTTGGAGTTGTTCCTTTGCTTTTGAAGCATGTAGAATAATATAAGGATATTTTATAGCTATGTGTCCCAGTATCATTTTTTTAATCTTGTGCGAAAATGCCAAACCATTTTGCAGAAACAACAGTCAGGAGTCTAGGATGATCAATAGTAAAGTTGCTAATAAAATATACCGAATGAGACTCCTTGTCATGGCAACACCACACCTTTTCAGTTTCTAAATATAACAACACTGAATAAATGCAGACCTTTTGGAAATTTGGAAAAACAGATCACATTGATACTAATTGCTAGTAAAAGGATAAAAACTGTAACAATTTTGAAAGTGTTTTATATATATATATATATATATATATATATATATATATATATATATATATATATATATATATATATATATATATATATATATATATATATATATATATATATACACACACTGATAGACAAAGCTCTAATTAAGGCTGGGTGAAGGGGGCAGCTGTCACAGGCAGAGTTGTAGCAATCAGGTTGCTATAATTAGGGAGGCACAGAGAAGGTTTTTTTTTTTATTTATTTTATTTTCAATCTTTGGCATGAAGAAAACTTTTTTTCTCTTCAACTTTGAGATGAGTTGCTGCCAGTCTGGAGACTGTCAAGGACGCCGGGTGAACTAGCTACAGTTCTACATGTCAAAGAAAACCAACATGGGAACAGAAAGCAAACAAGTTTCAAGCAGGATGAAATTAATTCTAAAAAGAAACAAGCAATTTGGGTAGATGTGCTTGAAATGTGAACCAGTTACATTGGCATACAGCACAGATGGAATTATGTATGCTTCCACAAAATAGGGAAATATCACATCTAGATGTAAAGCCAGAATCTGATCATGTTCATATACAAATGGAACTTAGCTTTTATTTAACAGAGAATTTTGAAAACAATAAAAAAGCAATTTCCATCAGAGAGACTGTGAAAGTGCAATTATAACTGCATAAGCAAACTGTAACAATCTTTATACAGTCAGGAATGATTATTCCCCCTCATTTTGGGGATTTGAAAAATCATGTTGAACTGGCAAGAGATTTAAATATTTTTAACTATGCACACTTAATGCAGTGTTACAAAAGCATGCTGCAGTCTTGAAAAATCTTGGAAATTTGAAGGGAAATGAGACAAATGTGTCACGAAACTTGAATGAAACTTATGTTTTGCCAACCATGTGTTATTTTTGTGTACTGAATTGGAACTAACTTGCCATACTCATACTGGAGTGCATTCACCAGTACCAGGGACTGAGTTATCCTTATAATAAGTGGTGAAAAAGGATTTGGTCATAGAGAATCTGTTTTGCCTTTTTAAAGTATAATTTAATCCTGCTCTTTCTAAATAACACTACGTCATACCAGATATTTGATGACCTTGTCTTGTCACTGATTGGAGGTCTGTGTTTCAATAAATCAGACATTCTTACCTCCAGAAAAAGGTGAATAAAAGTTGTAGCTCCTTAACATTATGATTCAGAAAGTTGTCTACTATTTGTAATTGTTGCTGAATCTTCCCCGAGGGTTATGGGTCAGATATATTGGGGCCTTTCTGATGTAGATTGCAGTTTAGATGATATGTTTCTAAATGATCCCCTTCAGAAGTTCAAAGTTTCAAAACTTTGAACTTCAAAAGGCCAAGACCATAAAACTGAAGTTTTGAAACTTCAAACATTCTGAATGGAGATCACTGTACACTGAGGAATGGGATATTTACCGTTTTCCTCACTGTAGTGTGATCTCATAGTTGGTATATTTAATTAGCAGGTGGTGTGGGAGGTTCTGGGGGCGGTCTGCCCCCCTGCAAAAATGTAAACATTTTTTTTTATTAGCTTTTTGAAGTTTCAAAACTTCAATCTTGTGGTCTCAGACATTTCAGATATAAAATTTTGAAACATTGAGCTTCTGAAGCAGATCCATTTCTGAACAGGCAGAATAATACTGAACACCTGCAGCATCTGGATGCCATCTTTAACTGCAGAAAGAACTTGGTTTACATGTTCAGAAACATAAATGTTACTTTTTAGGGAACTCATTTGATTAAATGCATCAAATCACTGATGCAGCAGGACTACAGATATTACTAAAAAATGTAAGACTACATGTTCCAAGCAGTGTTATACAACTGAGACTGTTCTGTGTTCTGATTAATTACTACAGCAGAATTTTATTAACATCTTCAATGAATGATCACTTAAGAGAAAGGCAAACATACATTTATAAAAAAGAAAACAAGCCATGTTATACAAAGGCAAACATACATTTATATAAAAGAAAGCAAGCCGTTATGCATCACATATATTCTTTTATACAATTATCAATCCAACATTATATAACTTGCTCAACTCCTGCCTTCCCTTAAACCTCACTCCTTCTCCAAAACTGCATACATTGTTCCCACAATTCCCATTTTTTTATGTAATTTGCTCCTGATATTTTCTAAAGATCCCACTTCCAGTTCTTTTACCTCTGTTACAATATTCATTACTTAAAATACAGTTGGTTTAGACTTTGATTTCTGCTACTTTATGAAACTAATATTCTTTACAGATGTTGTTATTCTCCTTAAGGATCTACATCCAAAATCCCACTCTCTTCTTAGTTCTTGGATTAATTCCTGCTTCATCATCGTCCCTTTCCACTTTGAATTAAAGCTTTCTGTTTCTATTTTGTATTTGAACCTTAACTGTGTAACTTCAAATCAAGTAATCTTAAACCATCTTGTTCTACTGGAAGGATCATCTTATCCCACTTGACCCTTCCCCTCTTCCCCTCCCAGATAAAATCCTTCAACTCTTTATTATTACTATCCACAACTTCTCCTCTTGTTAATAAAAATATGTTTGACCTGTCTATAAAACTAAACAGACTAAAAACATTTTCACTGCTTGTTTTTTTGCTATACATATCCATAAACAATAATTTTCAGTTTTGCAGATTTTGTATTATCATTTGTTTAGTCTCTTCCCATATAACCTTAGCTGCTATAATGGAATCCCATTTTTTGCCAGTGGCTCTAAATATCACACCAATAACAAAGGGAAAAGATAACAACCCTGCCTGATTCCCCTGTTCACTCACGTTTCTTACATTCTGCTTCCTTTGGATAATTATTGTTATATTAATGTTTTTTTTACCACCTTTATTGAATTATCATTTTTGACATAAACAAACTTACATTTATATAAAAGTAATCAAATCATATTAACAAGTTCGCATTTATAAACATTGTAAATCACATATATTGTTCTAAACAGTATAAGCAAACCAACACTGCAAAAATTGTTCAATTCCTACATTCTCCTAAACATCATTCCATGTATTTTCCCCAAATGTTCCATTTTGTTCTATTAAATTTACTCCTACCCTTTTCTAAAGATCCCACTTCCTATTCCTTTATCTCTGTTATAATATTTACTCCTTCAAGTATGGTTGGTTTAGACTTTGATTTTCATTTTCTAGTAATTGCTTTTTTTTGGCAGCTGCCAGAATTAAAACTTAACAAGGCCTAAATATGTCTAGGCAATTCAAATCCTGTATCCCAGTTAAAAAAAAAAAATTTCCTTAGTTACACTCAGTTGCTTGCTCAGTACTGCTGGCAGAGTAATCTGTAGGTAATTTTTTAAGTCTGCAAATTCATTACACTCTAAGAACATATGCTCGCAAGTTTCTCTTTCTTTCCCATTATACTACCAGCATTTGCCATCTACCTGAGGAAAGGAGTCTGCTTGAGGTATAAAAGTACCTGTGTAAACACTTCCAGGCAAAAATCCTAAATCTTCTAGATTTTTTGCTGCATATTGTGAGCCGTACATATGTCCTTCCATTGCTTCTTTGTAAATCTGTTCTCTCTTCCCAACCGTTTCTAACCTCCTCTGATTGATTCATATAGTTATCATGCAATATTGTATATGCCCTACTAATTATCCATTTTTTAACAGCAGATTTTGTTCTAGATTCAACTAAAAACTTGACCAGTGAAGGTCTTTCATTTAAGACTCCCCTGTCCTGTTCTCTTTGGCCATATTCTGATATCAATCCCTGACAGGGAAGGCAGTCTCTAGACTGAAGTCCAAATGTCTTCGTGGCCTCTTGCCATTCTGTTACCTTTCCCTCTCTAATTATTTGTTCTCAACACATTGGTTCCTTTGCCAGCTTCCTCCAGTGAATTTCAGCCCCCTCTTGCTTATTCTCTGTGCCCCTAATTGAAGTCATCCCTATTTACAGATTCTACTTTCTCCATTCCTGTGTTGGCTTAGTTCTTAGTATATTCTGTGACACTTAATGAATATAATATTCTGTGTAACTGTTGTTATTCTCCTTAAGGATCTGCATCCAAAATCCTACTCACTACTTATTTCTTGAATATCCCCCATTTGATCATCATCCCTTTCCACTTTGAATTATACAGAGAATATGCACTAGGGGGCTGGAATTTACTGGAGAAAGCTGTCAAAGGAACTAATGTACTGGAACAAATAATTAGAGATGGAAAGGTAATAGAATGGGAAGTGGCCAAGAAGACATATGGACTGCAGGGTAGAGACTGCCTTCCCTATCAGGTATTGTTATCAGAGTATAAGCAAAGAGAAAGCAATAGGGGAATCCTGAGTTAAAGACCTGCACTGGTTTAATTTTTAACTGAATCTAGAATGGAAACTGCTTTTAAAAAAGAGATAATTAATAGGGCATGTAAATATTGCAATATAACTATAGGAATCAATCAGAGGAGGTCAGAAAAAATTCGGAAGATAGATTAGATAAGCAATTCACAAATAAATAATGGGATGACATATGTATGGCTCCCAAGTAAACAATGAAGTCTAGAAGATTTAGGATTTTTTTTGGAAGTGTTTGCATAGACATTTTCATACCCAAAGCAGACTCCAAAGAATTTTTCCTCAGGTAGATGGCAAATGTTGGAGGTGTGATGGGGAAGAAAGAGTTAACTGGGAATGTATGTTTTGGGAATGTGATGAGTTAGCAGACTTCAAAAATTCCCCACAGAATTAATTTCAGGACTGTGTAGCAACAGAATGTGCCTCAACGACAGTCCTGTACATCTGATGATTTATCCCCAGTGTCACATATATTTCAGAAGCAGCTGTGAACTGTGATGACATTGGGTATTCCTGTGTTGCTGGTCTAAGTCCATGAAAAAAGCATTCCACACCTCTGTAGGTGCTGTTTCAGACAGATGATAATTTGTGAGGTTCTCAGATACAAGAAGTCCCTCTCCCAATAGGATGATGTCTGCCCAATCAGTATAGCCATAGAGAGCTCTACATGTGCTTCCCACCCAGAAATGAGACAGACTTGTGCAACATTGTGTCCCTTGACTGTGACCGCTGAAAATGGGCATATACCCAGTCAGACTTTCCCAGACCACAAATGTAAAATAAAATAAATAAAATCTGTCTATCTAAAAATCATTATCAGACTCTACAGAGATGCTGACATCAGCCTTTTTGTTTAGCCATAGCAATTTCTACCTGTTTATCACTGGTTCTATCTGTAAATGCATAACAAACAGACCACCACAGCGAACGCATTAGTATGTGTTACAAGTCTGTCCCCATGACATGCAGTGCAAGGATGCAATTGTATCAAATTCCTAGCTAAGCAACCTTTGCTTTTCTGGTACATACACCTTGTTGTACCCCTGATGTGTTTGAGTAAAGCATGTACATTGTGTCTCCTTTGTTAGGATACACCCAATATGGGTAGTAAGTGTATACATAAATCTCTGGTAAGTACTCTTGACCTGCTCTACCACTCATTGAGAAATGGATGAGACATTTTCTTTTCTGGTACAGACACCTTGTTGTACCCCTGATGTGTTTGAGTAAAACATGTACATTGTGTCTCCTTTGTTAGGATACACCCAATATGGGTAGTAAGTGTATACATAAACCTCTGGTATGTACTACTGACCTGCTCTATCACTCACTGAGAAATGGATGAGACAGGTCAGTCTTTGGACTTAAATCCATACTTTATCACTAGATGCATTGTTATATGTTCATTTATGCCTTCTTGTTATGTATAATCTTTTAATTGTCTTGCTATTCATATAATTAATAAAAAAATTTTTGAGAAAAAAAAAATCCATACCACCACAAGGTGTAAATGCTGTTTTATCTCCTACTCTTTCCAGTGACAGAAGAAACTCCTTATGCCTGTCACTTTTGAGGCTACAGTTTTCTGTGCCTTCTGCCTGACGTGGCTGATCAAAACTGTCATGTGATAGTGACGGTGGGTCAATGAGCAGTTGTGACCACCCATCTTGTTGATGTCTTACAGTACAAACCATCACATGTGATCCCTCAGTGGTTAGTCTGCAACCCATCTACCTATTAGCTGTAGACCATGTTGTCAGAGTGCCATCATCTAAACATTGTTTTCAGCATTGGTGAAATTCTACAGCCTCTGTCTGTCTTCTCCTGTAAACATGCTGACTCCCATTTAAACATAAGGAATACATGAACATATATTGCTAAGAATATGTGCACAGGTACGAAGAATGTATCTGCTCCACAGGTGCACACATTCATAGTATTCAGGCTCTATGGAGTGTAACACAATCCACCATAATATTTATTGACAGAGGTTAGGCTATAAAATGGTTTGCTGATGTAGAAAGGCAAATGGAGCCATAGTCACTAAAACATTTAGGCAACCAGACAGGAAATATGCCAACTACTCTATCATGCCCCTCGTATCTAACACCACAAAAGAGAGAATGGAAAATATACACATTGCTAGTGAAATTCAGATATCTGCAGATAGAAAAATATAGCACAGCATTGTGTGCTTGTCAAATGAATGTAAATAAAATAGTGGCAACATTCCAAAGCCTGCAAGTTAATATTCAATTGCATACAGTATAGGAAATAAAGCATCATAACATTAATGTCTATGAATTGCATAATTTGTATACTAAGGCCTTTTCATGTGACAGACACATGAGATCCTCATCATTTTTACAGAGACCTATAGCTGATGCATGACAATTATATGTGCATGTGTGCTGCACAAGTGACAAATGCTTGCATGGAACATGAATCTTAAATGTGTATATGCATGCAACTGTCTGTGATTTTGCAATACCATTTATCTTTTGACATTCTGCAAGGCAAAGGTGGCTTCTAGTCAGGTACAGAGTTACTGTATGGTGTATAAAATAGATGAAGATTTTTCCTTATTGCCTTCATGGGTACTTGAAGCAGCTACCATTAGATTACTACAGTGGACCTTTCAAGAAGGTGGATTCCTAGGGCAACCAAAGCCACAAACTTTTTGTGCTACAGGCATTCCATGGCCTGTATATCAATGCAGACACCATTATGATGACCTCAATTACTGCATGCCTGAGTTGCTGCAGGATTGATTTCTTCCTGCTAAAGGCATACCAGTTAATCAAGTAGTTTTATTGTGTTCATTTTTATCTTTCAGCTTATGAAGAGATACATCTCAACCAGATAGGTTGTCACAGGAGGCTTGAGAGGCTAGCTGCAAGACAGAGTGTGTAGCATTGCTATACACTTTAAAGTTGGCTGTATCTTCTTGACATATCACACTTATGGCAACTTTACCATTGTGGTTCCATCATGCAGGTCCACCAGTTGAGGAAGAAGAGGAGGAAGAGGTCAGGGCACCTTCACCACTATCTCCTGCTGTTGTGGCATTTAGTAGGTCTAATGGCAGTGGTGTGGTTGCCTCACCAGGGAGTGGTGAAGACCTCTCCTGTCAGGTGGGCATCCATGTTCCATCATCTATGAACCACCGACAGCTCCAGCATTCTGGCTGAGGCAATGGTAGAGCACATGGGGCAACACCTTGGCCACAGTGAGTCTGTCCTGAAGCATACAGGAAACACACTGACACAGCAAACCCTGAGTATTGAGCTACTGGATGGTCAGGAAGCCCCCAATATCTCTTATATGGGATTGTTAACTATTGATGGTTTTCAATAGGCTGACTGAAAATTGTTTACTGGGAGAGTTCAGTCCCAGGTGCACTTTGTGTGTTCTCACTGTTATGCTCTGAAGCTTACAGTGAGACACATGCAGTTTGCTGCACTTTCTCTGCTGTAGCACTGTTCATTAGCATATCTAAGCTGAGCAGGAGTGACTGCTAGATATTCATCTATAATTAGTTTTTCTCATGATGTGAAATGGCATTTTCTCATACAATCTGCAGGTGCGCAGTGACTGTCTATGAATTCCACCCTTCTCTTACTTCCAGACTATGCAGGTTGACTGAATTTCTGGACAGATCTCAGAATGAATACCTGGTTACAATGTAAAGTCTGGTGGATGCATTACTATTAACAAAATGTACTTTCTTGGTTTAATATCGTTAACATATACAATAGCCACTGATATGAATCTCCCACCTTACATTTAAAATACTTCTGACTGCACCCTGTACAAAACTGCTTTGCAATATAACATGTATTCACATCATGATTTTTTTATAAATATTAACAAGAACAAAAATGTTTTTACTTACAGTTAATTATTAAGTTCCTTTACAGTCCTTCTAAACATTAATGACATAAAGTGGGATATATGTTTAACAGTTCACCCACCAGTTTAACACAGTCAACTAAATTCCAGACTTTCTCAGTCACTTCTTCTTGCATAGCCACATTTGGCATGTCTAATCTTATATCTAATGGGATTGATGCTTTACAGTCTCTCATTTATTCACTAATTTCACAATGTTGTTCATCTTCTTCTTGATCATTTCCATCTTCCAACACCAGTATTTGGTTCAAGTCCAAGGTATTCCTGACTCTTCTAGCCAGCTACTATGCGTTTTTTTTTCACTCAAACTTTTTCCTTTGGAACAGTGGAAAAGGTTTTGCTGGAAAAGACCCTCTAATGGTTTTCTTATTGTCACAAGAATAAAAAGCAGGGTCTCATTCCACTTACTAAACTTTTTTTTATTTCCTCCTTAGCATGTTCTGCATCGAAACAGAACTTTGATCCCCCCAGAAAAAATATTCTAAAGACAGCTGGATACAACAGCTTGAATCTCATACCTGCCTCTCAACATTCTCTGATTGCTGGAACAAACTTGCTTTTCTTCTGTCTGTTGTACAGTGAATAATAATTTCCCCAGAAAAACTCTGCTGTCTCCAGTTTTTAAACTTTTCCTTTCTATCAGAATTGTGTCAGGAGTAGCTCTTTCCACTGGTACATTTGCATCTTTACCAATATATGTCTTGGCTGCTTTCTAATGGTCAGATTTGGAGCATACCCACAATGTGCCCTCTCAATTAAAAATACTGTTGTAGAGTACCAGTCCAGTGGTTTATTTGTACTTTAATAAAAGTAAAGCAATCTGGTCCTTTTCATTTCTCTGTTACAGCAGAAATCTCATGTTTTGTCTACATGCTCTGTGTTCTAACACCACTATTTTTATTTTTTGAAACAGCTCTTTTTGAGAAGCCTCATGCTCAGTCAGCCTTTTTTTCATTTCAGCCTCTGATATTTGCAGTTTTATCAGCTCATCTACTTAGATAAAGCTTATTTGATTTTTCCACTCTTTTGTTACAAATAATGACTATCAATGTTTTATTTAATATAAACTCCTCTGAGTACATTAATGTGTTCTCCCCAAATTACTAGAAATCATGTATTGTACCAAAGCTAAAACATAAACTGCTTTTTGCTGAACAGCTCCATGACTTTTCCCAGCCAATATTTTCTCCTCCTTTTCTGGATGAATTTTTCTTACATTCTCCAATTTTTTTTTTTTTTTTTGCTAATATTCAATCAATGTAATTACTAGCCAATAACTGACTTTGCCCCCAAATTATAGTTTTTGACTGGCTTTTTACACAGCTTTTAAGTTTTCATACAGGGGAGGTCTAATCAACCTATTGATCAGTGTGCAACCATCTTAGAAGTCCTCACTAACATCATCTGTTAGCATGTTTCATTCTGAATTACTATTTGGATTGGTAGCCCACAATCTCTGGAACATGGCATCCTACTACATCTGACCTTTAGTGTCCAGATGTACCTCTATTTGTGCTTATAGCTTCTGATCCATGTCCCCTGGACTCTAGATAGCTGCCCATTTAGCAAATAGCCATGATCAAAAAGAAAGTACATACATAAACATCTTTTCCTTAATTATTGCCTTTTACAATTTATCTCATTTAAAATACTATTCAAAACTACTTTTCAAAACCTCTGTCTAGCAGCATATTCATTAAATTAATTTGCTTTTTTTTTTCAAAATTACTTACCTGGGTAGTGTATCTTGCATGTCTAATAAATTGCCCTTCTGCAACATCATTTTTTTTCATTTTTGGATGACCACTTTTATAATGCAAATAATTACTGACAAAGTTTTTTTATAATCACATGATTTAAACTCCTGTATATCTGTATCAATTTAAATCATTAAATAAAAAATTGCAATACACATCAACTGTGAATTTTAGAAACTGGGTGCTGTTATTTAAAAATAAAATTAATTACATTTGTCCTTACTACCCTTTCAAATAAATAACAACACATCAATACAATATTTATGTGTTTTTTTATTGTTGGATGCAGTATTAAAGGCTAATTATGTTTGATTTGGTAAGGAATGCCTATACCAATTAAGTGGAGTGGCAATGTGAGCTGTGAAGGCCTAGGCATTTACAAATGTTGTATTAAGGTGGTGTATAATCATGCATGTTTTTAAAAACATCTGCCTCTTGCATCATCATGTCTTATGCCACAGGCAACTCTATAGCTGATTGGTGAATCTCATAGCTTACCATTTCATAAGTTCATAGGTTCATAGGTTCATACTAGGCTATCTGCCCTAGGGCATTTATAAGCCTAGCCAGAGTGTGTGTGGCTTTCACCACCCCTTAGGATGAGAATACTATACCCATTAGTTTGCTGTGCCTCTGTCCAGCAGTGATACAGAGATGATTCCCGGGGTAAACCTACGATCTCCCATCCACTCGTCAAGATTTCTCTTGAACAGAGTCAGTGAGGGGCTCTGCCTCACATGGACTGGGATTCTATTCCATAGTGTAGGGAGTCTCTGGGTGATGAATCTGTCCCTCCAGCACGTCCTATTTATATCCGTGTTGAGGTTTAAGTCTCTTGCTCTCGTGGCTCTGGTGGATTTGGATTTTTTGAGGTGGAGCATGCCCATTAATTCCGGGTTGGACATGGCCTTGTATGTCAGGCACAGATCACCTCAGAGCAGACGGTATGCGACTGAATAGAGCTGGAGTTTCTTCAGTCGGGCATCGTATGACATATGTTTGAGCCCCTTTATCCTTTTGGTGAGGAACTTTTGGGGTCTTTCCAACTGCTGCAGGTGTCGGGTAAGGTACATTCCGAATGGGGCGTTGTACTCAATCATTGGTCTGATAAGTGAAGAGTACAGGGGTACAATGACCTCTCCTGATCTGGATGTGAATCCCTTCATGATCAGGTGGGCAATGTAGAAGGTCTTCCTAACCACTTTGGCAATGTGAGTGTCAAAAGAGAGGTTACTGTCAACTTGGGTCCCCAGGTCCCTGATAACTTCTTCCATGTTTAATGGATTACCACCTATGTGGTAATTAGGGGTTACCTTGTTTTTCCCAAAGGGTATGACTATACATTTTTGGCATTTAGCTTAAGGCCATGGCTCTGGCACCAGTTATCCATTTCTATGAGACCTCTCTGGAGGATGTCTGTGTCTGATGGAGTGTCAATTATGGTGCCCAGTTTGCAGTCATCTGCAAATTTTGTCAGCCACAATCCCCCTATGTTTGCTTGCAGTTTAGAAAAATAAATGCTGAACAAGAGGGGGCCCAGGACTGAGCCCTGTGGGACACCGCTCGTGACCGGCTTAGAGTCTGACATGGCACCAGCAACTCTAACCCTGTGTGTTCTGTCCTTGAGCCAGTTTGCAACCCATCTTGTGACATATGGGTTTACATCTAAGCTGGTGAGCTTTTCTATGATGCCCGAGTGGGGTATTGTGTCGAACGCTTTTGCTAGGTCAAGGTAGGCTGTGTGAACTGCCTTACCCTCATCAATGGCCTTAGTGACTGTTTCAAAAGTCGACCAAGTTCAAGAGGCAGGATCTGCCCTTGACAAAGCCAAATTGGGTAGGATCCAGTGTCTGTAGGTCCCCAATGTCTTTATTTATGAGTTCCATTATGATCCTCTCCATAGCTTTGCAGACAAGGCTCGTCAAGCTTATGGGGCGGTAATTCCCAGGGTCCGTAGAAGCACCGCCTTTGTGGAGTGGGACCACAGTTGCCGTATGCCATTATTTGGGTACGTATCCTGTAGTAAGGCTAAGATTAAACAGCAGCCTTATGTGTGGGTTTAGTTCCTCATTGAGTTCGTGTAGCACACAGCTGGGGACACCGTCCGGTCCCATTGATGCTGTGTTTTTTGCTTTAGAGAGAGCAGCTCTCACCTGGGCATCTGAGATGTTTGGGAGGCTAGACTCTGGTGGGATAGATATTTCTCCTTTGGGGAGGGGAGAAATTTGCACTGAACCTGTCTGCCAGTATGTTGGCAATGTCTGTGGGTTCAGTGATTTTTTTATCATTTTGGACTAATTCTGAGCATATCTGGGAGTTTCCACCCAGGTTTCTAACATAGCTAAAGAAGGCTTTATGATGGTCTTTTGTGTCATTAGCGATTTTTCTCTCAAAGTTGGCCTTGGATGATTTTATGAGTGATCGTAGTTTTTTGCTAATATTGATCAGAGATGCCTTCCCTTTTAGGGATTTTGCTCTGTCATGTAGTAGCTTTCTCCTCTTATTGTAGAGTTTGTTTATGGCTGGGGTCCACCAGACCGGGCGCCTGCCTTTGGTGGAAAGGGTCTTGATTTTATTAGGGATTGCTTGATCCATACATTCCTGGAGGTGCTCGTAGAAGGCATTTGTAAGGGTTTCAGCAGCATGGGTTGTGGTTTCCACTGGCTCGGGGCCTTGAAGGATACCACTCCAGTCTTAAGAAGTGTGAAGTTTGCTTTTGAGAAGTTCTTCACTGTGGTCTTTTGCTGGGGTGGGGGCGGGATGTGGATCTCCAGTGAGATTAATTTATGATCTGATCTCACCAATGAGGATATACTTCTGGTGTGGAGCATTTTGTCCCCATGTTTGTGATGATCAGGTCTAGTACATTTTCTCCTCTTGTGGGAATGGTGACTAGTTGTTCCATAGCATTTGAGTTTATGAACTCAAGGAACCTTTGGGCTAGGGTGTTGGGGCTTGAGTAATGTTCCCAGTCTATGTTTGGGTAGTTGAAGTCACCCAATATGATGGTGTTTGGAGAGACATTCATACTCTCCAGTGTCTTCAGGAAGGCTGTGTGGGTTTCCTGAGTTTGAGAAGGTGGTCTGTAGCATGTTACAAACTGTAGGGCAGTTTTACCTATGGTTAATTGCACCTGGATGGTCTCCGATGCTTCGTGCATTGCCACTAACCTGAAGGTGTGGGTATCCTTTATGAATATGGATACTCCCCCTCCTTTTGTGGTTCGGTCCGGATTTTGGGGCCGGAACGCATGATATGAGGTATAACCTGATAGTGCTGGGGTGCTCTCAGGAGCCTTGAACCAGGTTTCAGTCACAGCACAGACATCGATGTTCTCCATACTGAGGAGGGCTTCAAGGGCGTGCATCTTGAGGTTTAGACTTCTGGCATTGAGCAGTATTACCCTTAGTTTTTCTCCATTTTTGTTTTCTAGGGTGGTAGGTTTATCATTTGAGCCTTGCCTAAAAAAGGCACTATGGGGGTGGCAAGAGCCTTTGCCAATATCCGGAAGCCCAGGGGTGACAGGTGCAAGCCGTCCCTTGCGAAGCAGCGTGGCTTGTCAAGCATGTCATCCCAGGCAGACAGACATTGGATCCCCTTAGAATGACACCAGTAATTAAGCCAATTATTAAAGCTGATCATTTTGTCTCTGTATGTGCCTGTGTATCAAATCAGTTACATACAAATCAATAGTATCTTGTGCCTTTTAGTTTCTGGTAAATAAATAAATATCTGGCATGAATAGGTTTTTCTCTGATTCACAATATGCCTGGTTTAGCTTTCAGTAATAAAAAACTGCTTTTTCCCTTCCTCACTTCTTCTTTTACATTTACACTATCACTCTGTCATCTCCCAAGGAAAGAACAGAACAAAGCAGTAGTCTCTGGGAAATACAGAATATGTTTTAGCTGTAACAGACTTGGCTTAAATCTGAGTCACACCAGTATATCAGAATATGTTTTCCTTACTCCTAGTTTAAAAAGGAGAATTAGAAGTGATCTGTCTAAACAGATTGACAGTGAGGAACAATATAAGGACATTGGGAGCCACATAAATCAAGATGAAAACAATGGATAAGGACAAAAATTCCATGTAAACTCCTCCTTTCTTAGCCACCAGTATGACCTACTGTGCAGTCACCAGCCCAGCCCTGCAGCTAACTGCTGTTTCATTGCTCTGTAAGCTCAACTAAATAACTACCACTCCCTTTACTCATTTTCACACATGCTACAGAAAAATGATAGCGTCAGAACTTAGTACGTCTGTCTTTGGACTGCTGCAAGATCTCATGCCTTCCTTTAAAATTGTAAGTCTTCCTGCAACTTCTTGCTTCCATCCTGTCTTTTTTTACCTCATGCTCTTGGTGCCTTCAACTGGAATGTCTGCTAAACAGTTCTGCACATCAATATAATTTAAACATTTTATGAACTAGGATGTTTCTTTCTCATGTCCCCATCTGTTTCTCCTCTTCTGCATTGCTCTAACTCTTACGTGTTTCTCCTCCTGCTCCACATTCTTGCCCATCTAAGCCATGTCTTCTACAGTTTGCTGTAATATTTCTAGCTGTCCTCTTTCTTGCAGATTCATAGATTTATAGGTAAATACTAGGCTAGCTACCCTTCTGGGCCATTTTAAGCCTAGCTAATTTCTCAAAGATGAGAATCAAAATCCTCTACTTCGTGTCTGTGAAGTAAACACCTTAACCATTATACCCCCCCCCAATAAATGTACTTTTTTCCTTATTCAAATAGCTTGGATTTAGTTGGCTTGGACTCCAATGGGTGCAACCCCTGGTGATCCTGCTGGGTTTCACCTATGTGACAAGAAAGAACCACCTCCCTCCAAGGATGGGTGAGCCAGCAATAGACATTCACTCCATTCTTTCCCAGACAAATCTTACAGGTCCCTGAGCCACTAATTAAACTCAGGTCACCAGTGCCATAGACAGGGCTTTATCCCTCTAATCTACGAAGCTGGCAAAATTTATCTGGCAGTGATGGGATGGTAAACTGTGGTAAATCTTCTACAACAGGACAAATTAATGCAACTGTTGAGTGTCTCAAACTCTCTCTGTCTCTCTCTCTCTCTCTCTGCAGTGGTGTAGATTAGTTTAGTTGCCCCTTTAGTCATTTTAGCATACCACGTTGTCATCCATAAACCTCACAGCATTGCCTCAGCTGAATGAAGATGTCACTAAGTACAACTGTAGACATGTATTCCTCATATGTGAATTCTTGATGCCTAGTCCTGCACCACAAACACCAGATTGCTTGGGCCTAGAGGGACACCACCTTAGCAATGTTTTACAAGCAGAGTCAGAGTCTTACCTATAAAAATAACTCCCCTTAGCTTCTTTGTTCCATTATCTATCCAATATCCTCCACTCACCTTTTGATCAAAAACGTTTTCATCCTGAGTTTCATTTTTAAGCATTACTAGCTACTAGCAATTTAATAAATGTGCCTACAGTAGTAACCCCCCCCAGCTTGAAATGGGTCTTCCTTAATTTTTCAACTACAGAAATAGTTGACATACAAAATATCAAACCCATAGGATTGAAACTCTGTGATTGGGATATGGGGAGTGGAGTTTTGCCCTTACCCAACTGTAGTGTGATCCCAGAGTTGGTATATATAATTTGCAGGGAGTGTGGGAACATAGCCTCCCACATGGGTGGTGCAAAGGGGCTTACCCACTTCCAAAAAAATGTCTTTTATGTTTTTTATGATCGTCAATATTCCAGAGTTTCCAAGTTTCTGGTTCGATGTTATGTGTATTAACTATTTCTGTAGTCGACAATATGCTATAGCTCTGGTGTGGAACACATTGGGTAGAAAGCCATGACTGAGTCCAATCAGGAATCAAAATCTGAAAAAAACAAATATATACGGATGTGGGTTATGCATTTCTGACTGTCTAGCTGTCTACAATTTGTAATGTGTGCACCCACTCAGCTTGCAGAAGTTAAAATGGCATGTTTCATAAATACATCAGATTAAAATTTAAGTACGACTCCAACAAGAAATTAGAAAGGACAGAACGGAGGGTTTTGGGTGTTCCTGATAAAGGGAGTTTTATGAGGAGTGGCCATAGTGTACAGATCAATCATGAAGAGGAAAAGTTTTTTTTGTTAGCAGATTCTCGCCCTTTTCTGAAAAGTTGAGTAGCTTGGTAAGAGGATTCTGGCCAATTGTCACACAAGGTGATGCAACTAGAGGTGTGTTCCCTGAGTAGGTCACTTTTTCATACGGTAGATTTTCTAATCTTAAGGAATTGCTTAACAAAGAGAAGTTAAGCATAGATACCAATGCCCAGGTGGGGTGTTTTTTCTTGCCTGGGTTGTAAAGTTTGTCCCAAGATTAAGAATTTAAATGGTACAAAGATTAATAATAGGATGTATAAAGCCACACAGAGGCTAACCTGCAGTTCAAGTGGGGTTGTATATTATTGGTTGTGGTTGTCCTGTTGTAAAATGGTACATAGGACAAACAAAGAGACAGGTTAAAAGGTGCATCCTTGAACATTTGGGGGATATCAGACACAGTAGATTGGATAGCCCGGTTGCCAGCCATTTATGCACCTATCATGATGGGTCTGATTCTACTTTATTTTTTAGTGTGTTAGGAAAACCTTTATGTTAACAGGGTGAAATGTCTACAAATAAGTTATTAGCTTTGGAAACTAAATTTATTGTCAGTTTTAATACTTTGTATCCAACAGGTTTGAATTTAGAAGTAAATTTCAATGTGTAACTTTTGCATGGGAAGTGTTTTGGGAATAATAATGGAAATGTCTTTGACTTCATGTTATGTTCCTTTGTTCAAAAGGGACGTTTTCACTTTAATATGAACACTCTTTGGTTGTGGTGTTGATTGATGTATTACTATATAAGGAAGGTTTTTTTTTTCTGGTGTATAATTTATCCCATGAAGGCATAAACCGAGGTACCAGGAATCACCCGTAAAGGATTTTATGTAACTCTTAACAGGCTTCTTTGTTTTTTTTTGGCTTTGCTTTCAGTTGTCATAGTGATGCCATGAGAAGTTGTCAGGAACGTAGCTCATTGTTTTAAATACCGTTTTACAGGCTTCCCCTGTGATAAAACTGCCTAACGATTGCTTACACTGTTTTTCAACCTGCACACCCTACTCCTCCCTACTTGCATATACTAACTCCACAGTCGCACAACATTGGGAAAAGGTGAAAATCCCTAAAATGGTGCACACAGGCCACTGTCTCACACACAAAAATAATATCTAATTTTGCAGAAAGCAACAGGAAAAAAACTTTGGCTAAAACAAGCAATAGTAACATTTACGAAATTTCTTCAGGAATTTAGAACTTGGCCAAGTTTCCCTTAGTGATGTCTAGGAAATCCATTCTATAGTCATTGCCTTTCTATTCCATGCTGCATTTTTGTGTTTATCTCATATTTGATACATACTTTTAAGTAAACAGATACGTATAAAAGCATGAAGGAAGGTAGCCTTGTTACTGCATTTTTTCCTTTTAGAGCATGGTCACTGTTGCTCTAATTGCATTTACTGTAAATAACTTGTAACAACTGAACTGTTTAGCTGGTCTGCTCTCTCTCTCTCTCTCTTCTGGACTATCCAAGCATGTAGATTTGTCAAGGGTAATATTAGTACTTGACAAGTAATGCATTCCAAGTACTTGCCTGTGGCTGTAATAGCTTGATCTCACAGCTTGTACAGTTTCATACACTACTGAGTGTTTTAAAATATGAATTTTTAGATGTCATCATGTGTTAATAATGTTTAATGGCATTATGGCATGGGAGTGCACTGCACTGATGTGGAAGGGGGCACTGCAACTTAACTGTAAAGTTACTGAGCTGTGTGCAAAGCAAGTAGAAGGGGACTGAATATTTTGTTACACATAGGTCACAATACTGCAGAGAAACTCAGTTTTGTTTTATTTTAAACAAAATATTGTTTGATATTTTGATACATTCACTGCTGAGAAATCAGATGCAATTTAATATAGCAATAACCCACGCCTGGGTGTGGGTAATGCTAAATTTACCCACGGTTGGCGTGGTTTGGTCCCGAGGTAAGCCCGAGGACCAAAAAGCCCACCGTGGGTAATTTTAGAATTACCCACACCCAGAAGTGGGTTATTGCTATTATACCATGACATTATTTAAGAAAAGGAACTATTCCTTTTCTTAAATAATGGCATAGTATAATGCCTGTTTACTGCCCTTCCGCAGATGTCTGGCATCCGGCAGTTCTGATGTACTGCGCCTGCGCAGTACATCAGAGTTGAGCAAAAGCAACGGAGAAAGCAAGATCTCCGTTGCTTTTTTTTAGTGTTTCGCTATATTAAATGAGTTTAACATAGCGAGACAGTTTTAAAATAAGCAACGGAGATCTCCGTTGCTTATTTTAAAGCTGTCTCGCTATGTTAAACCCATTTAACATAGCGAGACAGTGTTTTAAAAAAACGAGTTATACTAATGGAAAAAAGTCCAGGCGACCGGACCTTTTTCCATTAGTATAACTCGATTTACAACGGGCACGCTGGCCAATCAGCGTGCACGTTTTGGGGGGATCATGGTATAATATGTAATTATTTATGAGTAGACATCTTTTATCCACATAGTCTGTTCCATATTGCATATAAATTTAACAATTTTGTGGATTATTTGTTGGGATTAACTTTTTATTGACTATATAATACTTCAGTGAAATTACTAGTTTACAAAGGTTGATTAGAGGAATAATGCAGCTTAGGAAAAAAAGTATTGAACTGCAGCTGTCCCATCAATCTGTGTCTATTTTAATATTATTTTGATATGCAGTTATTAATGAATGCTTCTAGAACTAAGCCTTTTCAAAGTGGTCTACTCAGATTAAAAAAGGCTGGGTTAGAGGTCTGCATTTCTGTTGCAGTGGATTTGTGATGTTCAACCAACTTTCTTTTTTAACACCTTTGTTGGATTATCACTTAAAACATAGGCAAACATACATTTATATAAAAAGAAAACAAACCATCTTAACATTTTCATACTTGCAAACATTATACATCACGTATATTCTTTTATACAATTATCAATCCAACATTACATAAATTGATCAATTCCTGTCTTCCCTTAAATTTCACTCCTCCTTCCATATATAAAGGCCCCACTTCCAGTTCTTTTATCTCTGTTACAATATTCAGTACTTCAAATACAGCTGTTTTGGATTTTGAGTTCCATTTTTTAGTAATTGCTAATTAACCTTAACAAGTCCTTACTATGTCTAGACAAATCAGATCCTGTATCCTAGCTCAAAAAATCATTTTCTTAGTCACATTTAATTGCTCACTGAATATTTCTGACAGAGTACTCTATAGGGAAATTTTAAAGTCTGCCAATTCATTACACTCTCAAAACATATGTTTCCAGTTACCTCTTTCTTCCTCATCATGCCTCTTACAGTTGCCATCTACCTGAGGAAAAAAATATTTGGAGTCAGCTCGGGGTATAAAAATATCTATGCAAACACTTCCAATTAAATATCCTAATTTTTTTTAGAATTTGTTGCATATTTGGGAGCCATACAGATGTCCTCCCATTGTTTCTTTGAGAATTGCTTATCCAATCTCTCCTTCCCAGTTTTTTCAAACCTCCTCTGATTGATCCCATTAATTATTGTGCAATATTATGTATGCCCTACTAGTTATCCATTTTTAACAGCAGCCTCTGTTCTGGATTCAACTAAAAACTCTACTAGTGCAGGTCTTTCACTTAGGACTCCCCTATATCTTTCTCTTTGCCTGTACTCTGATATCAATCCCTGACAGGGAAGGCAGTCTCTAGCCTGCTGTCCAAATGTTTTCTGGGCTTCTTCCCACCCTATTACATTTCCTTTTCTAGTAATTTACTCCCAACACTTTTGTTCCTTTGCTAGTTTTCTCCAGTAAATTCCAGCCCCCCTCATACCTATTCTCTGTACCCCTAATTCCAGTCATCCCTATCGGCAGAATCTCCTTTCTCCATTCTTGTGTTGGCTTAGAATACTTTCTGATACTTTATGAATATAATTGTGCAACTGTTGTCATTCTTCCTAAGAATCTGTATCCAAAATTCAGCTCTCCTTATTTCTTGAATCCCCTCCGCTTCATCATCTCCACTTTAAACTTTGAATTACAGCTTTTCATTTGTGTTATGTACATGAGACTTAACTGTAGAGCTCTAAAATATCCCTTTCAATCAAGCAATCCTACACCACCTTGTCCTACTGGAAGGATCAGCTTATCCCACTTGACCCTGCCCTCCTCCTCCTGATAAAATCTTTCAACTCTTTATTAATGACTGTTCACAACATCTGCTCTGGTTGATAAAAATATGCCTGATCTATACATAAAGCTAAAGGGGCTAAAACATTTTCCCTGCTTGTATCTTGCTATCCATATCCATAAACAAGAACTTCCAGTTTCTTAGATTTTGTATTATCTTTTTATGTCTCTTCTCACATATCCTTAGCTGCCATAACAGAATACTTTTTTAACCCATACTCCTAAATATGTCATTGTATCATGTCCTAATATATATGGGTATTGCTGAACCAGTTCTATGTGGATACATAGTTTGCAGCTATAGCCTTTGCTTTGTCTTCATTAATTTTATATCCCAAAAATACTTGAAACTGTCTCAGAATGTTCCACAGTACTGAGATGTCCATTTCTAGTTTTATCAGGTACAAAATAATATCATCTGCAAATAAAGACAATTTTTCTTGATTACCAAACCAATTATAACCTTCAATCTTTGAATCTCTTATTTTGCTTGTCAATGGTTCTAAATATAATGCAAATAACAAAGGGGAAAGGGGACACCACTGCCTAGTTCTTCTGTTTAAATATAACTTCTCAGAGAGGACCTCACCCACTTTAATTTTGCCTCTAATCCCGCATATATCCTCCTTGTTGTTGTATCTTTCGGCTTTTCCTGGTTAGGGGTCGCCACAGCGGAACTCCGGTCCACTAATGATTGGCAGTAGAGTTTTACGTGCTGAGTTGCCGGCCCTGACGCACAACCTTCAATGAAGGGACGCCCATTCACGCATGTCTCCACACAGAAGACGCTCTAGCTGAGAATCGAACAGGACAACGTCTTACTGTGAGGCGACAATGCTACCGCAGCACCACCACTGCTAATTAACCTTATTACTGTATGAGGGAATGCAACTGCTTCCATTGCCCTACTCATAAAATCCCAGCTTACTCTGTAGAATGCTTTCTCTGCATCAGGTCCTATCAACAACATATATTTTGCTTCCCTCAGGATTATTATTATTCAATTAATGTTGTCAAATGTTTGCCTCCCCTCCACAAAATTACACTGATCAATACTTGAGCTGTTATAGATATAAGCACTTTATAATCATAATTTAAAACAGAAATGCACCTATATGAAGCTGGGCCTGATGAGTTTTTACAGTCTTTAGGTATTACAGCCACCTCAGCTGTCTTCAAGGAATGTTGGTGCTTCCCCTCTTTTTAAAATACTGTTAAACAAAACCTTCCAGATTTTTATCACTTCCTTCCCTCCTAGCTTCCAGAGTTCCACAGAAATACCATCTATTCACAGAGACTTTCCTGTGAATTGATTATACATTGCTGTTTTTATTTTATCTCCCCCATCTTAACTCTTAATTGCTGAAGCCCATCTGCCTCTAACCTTGGCATACCTAAGTCTTCCATAAATATTTCCATTTGTGCTTTTCTTGATTTCCACATTCCTCTGCTTTATAAAAATTTTCATAAAATTTCTGAAATACCTCTAATACCTCTACAGTATCTCTGGTTATTTTTCTTGTTATGGGCTCCCTAAGTTTACCAACAACTTTTTCTACTTTCTGTTGCATAAGTCATTGTGCTAAATGTTTTTGTGCTCTGGAGTTATCAAAAAACAGTTGCTTAATAGCAATCATGCTAAACGCGTGCACATTATCCAGATACCTGCTTATTTTCTCTTCAGCACTCTGCATTTGCACCTCTTCTTGTTCTGTGAGATCCCCCTTATTATGCAATACTTTAACCTTTGTCAGCACCTCTAGATAATTCTTGCTACTTCTTAACCATATCACTTTTTCTTTAATTTCTACCCTATTTTAAACTTCACATTCATTTCAGTCAACTTTCTTTTGATTGAATACACACAACTTCAAAGCAAAATTCAAATATTTCCTGTGCAGAGCATAACCCCTCTGTCTCCTATGCAGAAGGCTTTGCCTCTGAACCTCCTTAGTTAATAATAAGAAATGGATTTCCCCTTATAGTGACCTCAACACAATGAATATTTTGGTGAAATTATTTTTTGTTTTTTGTGTAGTAGCCCTTCAGTGAATATCTTACTCCCAACTCTGTGGAGAATTGCATGTAGCATTAATTTCCAGTAGACCGGTCATATGTGTGTGGAGCATAATGGGTAAAATGTTGCATTTGTTAGAAGTATTTGGCATTGTCTTAAATATGGTGAAGTCTAAATTATCTAAGCACAGGAGAGACAAGGAAGGTTAGACTTTATCTAGTTTGAGCTACTGGCTGTGAAAATATGAGTTGCAACAAAATGCGCATACATTTTATTTTGGTAACTTAGTGTAGTTACGCTATGTGTGATTGTTGCCTAGATTGAGATACATGCACACGTGCCTATCAAATAGGCAGCCATAGCTAACTGTAAGGCTTTTATGAAGTCTTGCACATTATAATTAGCACATACATTTACAGAATGAGGATGAATGAGTGATTTTTCTCTAATGGAAAACATCACTCAAAACTTTACTTTTCCTCTGTAGAGCATATTTCCTTTTGGTAAATATGACACTTATGTTCCTAAACCTAATTTTACATTTTCCTTCATTCCATACCTAGTGAGGGCTTACTAATTTACAGTCACTTCTGGTAATTAGAAGTGTGGAGATGTACTGATTATTTTTGCAGGAACAGTATGGTTAGAGAACTAAGAGAGAGAAGAGAAGTGTCATAAACTTTGCCACTGCTGTCTATGAAAAAAGAAAGTGAAACAATTAAACTGTGCTTTAAATCCACTATTGCCATTTAGAAATATTGGATGAAGTTGTTAATCTTATTAGAGAAATAGCAAATGACTATGTGATTTATTTTAAACAAGTAATTGTACATTACATAATGTTTAAACTAAACAGTATTTATTACACAGAAGAAATGTAAAACATTTGAGTAGAGGCACATTTATAGAGTCATTGCAGTGTTGATGTGATAACCCAAACCCATGTAAAAATGGAAAATGGGGTTGATGACAATGATGTTGCAATATTAGAATGTGTTTCAGTTTGCTTTCTAAGCTAGGATTATTTGGCCTACACAATATGCCTATGTTCTTCCCTTTTTGATAGCTGCTAGTCCCACCTATTGCTTCTCACAAGAAAAAAAACAACTTTCGACCTGCCTCCTGTATTCTTTAATTACTCAATTCAAAATTTGCGCCTCCATAGGAAACTTCTTCCAAGACTCCACTGCTCTTTCTGTGTAGCAACACAAGGACCACCTCATAACTTCAGATTATGTCCCTTGAGCTATGTTAATATCGCTCATCATATCTTCTTAATCCTTTATGGTGTGTTGCAATTGCTTAAACTCTTGCACTGCCCCTCAATATTTCTTCCAGTGAAGAAAGGCCATAATTTCAGAAGTTTTCCTAAATTATACGATGTCTTTACAGCCTGGAGTCTCCAGCTCATGATGGAGTCTGGATAAATGCAAAGGAAAAAAAGAATGATTTCTAAATTGTTCTTCAACACTGACTACTTTAACTGTTGAGAGAGAACTGTCAGATACTTTTCATCCATGAAATTTATCATACATACATATTAGCATCTATTCCTGGATGTTTAGCAGTATTTGTTATGCTTCAACGTTTTTTCACTTATGTCCACAAAACAATACTCCTGGTATATGTAATAAGTGGAACAGTGGCATGTTTGTATCTCGTATGTAGTATGAATTTCTCCTTAACACCCAACACTCACAATAGCATAATTTTAATGTTTAACATCGACCAACAATTTTTCCCTTTTTTAATGCCTACCAATATATATATATATATATATATATATATATATATATATATATATATATATATGGGTCTACTTCTCTTCATCGAAAGTACATCACTTTGAAAAAGAGAAGTAGACACACTTACGCGAAAGTGGACTTAACTGAAAGTGCACTTTTGCAAAGAACGGTTCAACGAACCATTAAGGAACACTGAGGTGCCGAAGCACACTACAGTGGGGAAAATTGAATTTACCTGTTTCCCCACTGTAGTGCGATCACGGAGTTGGTATATTTAAGTAGGGGTGTGTGGGGGTGCAGGGGGACTTGTCCCCCTGCAAAAACATTGTTTTGGTGTTCCTTAATGGTTCGTTGAACCATTTTTCATGAAAGTGCACTTTCGGTTAAGTGCACTTTCGCGTAAGTGTGGATCTACTGTTTTTTTTCTAAGAAGTGTTTCTTCGGTGAAGTACTGTAGACCCATACACACACACACACACACACACACACACACACACACACATATATATATATATATATATATATATATATTTATTTGTAAATATTTCCATTTGTTTAATCACAAATATATGTACAATTTATGCATCCGTCATACAAAAGGAACAAATTTCTTTGCTGGCGGATGAGCTGTTTTTCCTCATATAATCTCCATTTCCCTTAATTTTATGAGTCCTGATACATATGGCTTCAGCCCAATACCAGCAATGTAGATCTTTATAGCTGTCTAAATACCATTATACCTCTTCCTTTCCATAAGTACTCTAAGTACTCACTAATGCTTTACCAAACTTCTTATTACATCTGTCATACTCATCCCCCCATTAACTATTTACATAACTCATTAACATCTTCACCTCACTTTCAATCATCAGTAATACACCTATGATTTTCTCTTCTCTATTTAAAAGCACCAGTCTCTCCGATTCCATTGTTTACCCCCCTCCTTCTCTAACCCCCCTTGCCTATCAGATTCCATCATCTCCTGTCATTTTTTCCATTTTATAGCAGTTCTCTCTTTAAGGACCTGATTTCTAGTCCCCTTATCTCTTGCATAATTTCCCTAACATCATCCCAGATTAGATTAGATTGCGTTGTCCACCTACAAGTAATTACCTTCCTCCCAGCTATCATTAAAAGCATGATAAGAGCTTTCAAGGTGCACCAGATCCACACCTGTGGGTCCCAATTGATCAAGAAAAGTTATTTTATTAAACACCACCTTATCGAGTCAGCTTCCCCATGGCCCTTCATATACTCACTTTAAGCACTTGAAAGTCTCTACACTCCCAGAAGATGTGCTTTATCTCAGTTAGCTATCTCTGGTAAGGCTTAGATAGTATTTTCCTATTACTAGTCGCTTCTGTTCTTGCCTCCTTTACCAGCTTAACCCAATCTGGGAGAATGTCTGGAATGCCAAATTCATTTTTTAATCTAGTGGCCTCTTGTGAGAGTCACATGAAAGCCAAACATCTCTCCTGCAACTGATATTGTTCCTCGTCAGCACCTCAACTGATTAGCTTATTTTGCTTAAAAATTTAATCCCAGGTCCATAATGTTTTATGCATATCATTCCACCTCCTTCCAGACTGAAATTCCTGTTCTCCTTCATTTTGAGAAATAGGTATTCCTATAGCAACTATAAGCCTCATTAAGGTTCTATTTTCCCTGTTAATTCCTGGCATCTTAACTGCCTTCATTATGTAACTCTTAATATAGCTTTCTTTGTTTTCTTGTGTAATAGCCACATAGCCTATTTCCTGCTTCCCCCATGGCTTGCTCCTGTTCCTTCAACATTTATTTCCACCTAGGTTCATATCCTTGATTAAGCATCATATATAGCAATTTTATCTGCATGGCTTGAAAATACACCTTCTATTCAAGGACCCCATTCCCTAGACCGTGTCACTTTCTCCCAGCTAAACCTTGATTTCTTCTCCTTCCAGAGAAATAATATGAGGACCTTACTATGTCTCACATTTTTTTCCTGCATGAAAGGATATGCCTGTCCAGCCTACAGTATCAGGGAGACAAGGAACATTCTTATAGATTGTATCCAAAAATCCTGCACATGGTATTCAAGACCAAAACCTTCTATCTTCTTACTAATTCCAAGATCTTTTTCTTTGCATCTTTCTACATTTCATTTGCTGCTATTTCTGCCCATTCTACTTATTCAGGCCCCCCAAATATTTAATTTTTTCATGTCCCTATAGAAAGGGGAGCTCCTGTACTAGATCAAATGTAGGGAAGTAGTTCAAGGTTATCACTTTAGCTTTCTGAATATTGACTTTGTAGTCTGATATAGTGCCAAAATTGCGCAAGAAAGAAAAAAGACATGGGACATCCGTCTTAGGGTTGGTCACATATAGCAACCTATCATCAGCAAACAAAGCAATTTTTTCCTGTTTGCCATACCAGTTTGGCCCCTAATCTTAGACTTTCTAAGCCTAGCAGCCAAGAACTCCAAATACATGGCAAACAGCAATGGTGACAGAGGGTACCCATACCTGATCCCCCTGGTTATCTGAAAACCTTCAGAAAGATTTTCAGCCATCTTTACACTTGCCTCTGTCTCTCTCTCTCTCTCTCTATATATATATATATATTTGTTTTTTCTATCAATAGTACTCAGGTCCAGGAGCCAAAATTCATCTACCACTTTATAGAAATACCTCCATTTCACTCTATCAGAAGCCTTCTTATTGTCCAAACCCATCAGCAGTAACTGTTTCCCTGTTCTTTATGCATGTTTTTAAATTATAATAGTTTTAATGATATTGGCAAGCTTTTGCCTTTCTTCAATAAAGCTACATTAGTCTGGATGGATTATCCTCTTTAACATCCCAGCGAGGCATTTGGCTAGTACAGTCATAAAATGTTATAGTTGTGATTCAATACTGAAATTGGTCTATATGCACCTGTATCTGCTGGATCTTTCCCTTCCTTAGGTATCATCACTACAATAGCCTCCCTCCACGATTTCAAAATTGGTCCTCTGTGTAGAACGCCATTATACATTCCAATCCAAACTCCTTTCCTCCATATCTCTACCGGTTGCCATCTGATCCCAGACCCCCCCCTCCCCGCTGTCAACTCACTGTCAATCTCACTTCCTCCACAGTAATTGGCTAATTAAGGTCTTTTTCTTCCCTAGTTATTTGAGGTATCTGAAAGCTATCTAGAAAGGCCTTTGCCTTTTGTTCCCATAGGATCACAGGAGGTTACTAGGCTATTGACCCAAACGTCATTTCAAGCCTAGCCATTTCATCCCCATAGAAATGTTAGTTAATACCCAAGATTGCATTCAGTAATGGCGGCCCATGTCCAGGAAGGTTGTGGGCACCATTCCTGGTAAGAATTTACAGTGCCCCATCCACTTGTCCAGGTTCCTTTTGAACAGTGTCATACAGCTGCTCTGTTTCACATGAATAGGTAGCCTATTCCAAAGCCGCGGCACTCACTGGGAGAGAAATCTTTCCCTCTAACATGTCCTATTTAAGTCCCAGGCTATATTTAGGTCCCTGGAATGGGTGGCCCTAGTCCTGTTTGATTTATGGATATGCAGCAAGTTCATTAGGTTTGGGTCTGAGATTTCTCTGTAAGCCAGGCATGTCTCTCCTAAGAAATCTATACAATACAGAGTATAGTGAAAGGGACTTTAGTCGGTATGTGTACAGCATCTGCTGGTGTCCCTTGATCTTCTTAGTTAGAAACTTTGGAAGTCTCTCCAGTTGCTGCAGGTGCTTTGTACGATATATGCCAAACGGAGTGTTATACTCGGCTGGATTAGTGTCAAGTATACAGGGGTTATAACCTCTTTTTCTCTCAAGGTGATGCCTTTACTAATTAGGTGTGCTACGTAGAAAGCCTTCCTTACTACAGTAGACACATGGTGGTCGAACTTAAGGTCGTAGTTAACTTGTGATCCCAGGTACCTTACCACTTCATAGGTACTTAGGGTATTGTTGTTGATTTGATAGTGTGAAGGGACATTGTTTGTGCCAAAGGGAATAATGATGCATTTCTTTGCATTCAGTTTGAGACCGTGACTAAGACATCAGTTGGTTTGCATAAGACCCTACTCCTCTTCAGGGCATAAAGAAGCCAGGTGTCTCTGAGATACCTGCAATATTTTCACATGATCTCTGTATTCAGCCCGAAGTGGGGTCGCTCGCTCTGCAGATGCACTTGCTCTCTTTTTGTTCCCTTAGTCTCTAAGCCAGAATTTTACCAATCATGTACTGGTATCTAAATGGGCAAGCTTTAGCTCAACTTTCCTATATTCCTTTAAATCCAGTAAATACACCACCCCATATTCTCTCCATCTTCTCCTGTCATTCTTTCCCGCTTGTCTAGCAACTTTCTAATAGTTTGCAATGCACTCCTCTACCTCCCCTCAATAGTACTCAGGTCCCCCCCAATTACCTCCTTTCCATATTCTTAGCCTCACTCGCCAACCTTGTCTTAAAGTCATTCCACTTAATATCTAGGTTTCAGTTTCAGTCAATAAATGCCTGAGATGCCCTTTCATCTAAACCTGGACTCCAATCCCAAATTACTTTTTAACCCATAAAATGCATGGAAAGCCTCCAATGATGATATATTATGTTAAGTGCTAGGGGGATAACACCATGATCAGAAAGCATAACAAGATGAGCATAATTATATCTCACCAGGGTACAACATGCTACCAAAATGTAAAATCTGTCCAATCTGGACTATGTCCTATATTTGGGAAAAAAGTAAGTGTATTCCCTGGGGCACCTTGTACCACCTTGCATGCTACTAGGCCAAAGACTACAAACCTTAAGGAAATATCTTGCTTCCCTAGATATATATACTCCACTCTTGCTCCTCCTGTCACATCATCCTTGTGGCATACCATATTCCAATCCTCATTTATCACTAAGATACCCTGGTGGAAAGGCAATAATTTCATTCATGACATCTATAAGTTCTCCTGTCCTTGTACCAGGAGTAATATAAAAATTATCAAAAGTTAAGTGCCTCCCCAAACAGCCCCCTCTGATTAACAGGTATCTCTCCTCTGGGTCTACTCTTTCCTCAACTTGTAGGGGTGTCCCCCTCCTAATCCAGATCACAACTTCTCACTGCTCCTTCAAATTGTGCACTGAATCACTGACCCCCTACTCATTTCAGCATGTCATCATGCCTTGTAGAACTCAGATGTGTTTCCTGAAACATAATCACATGCACGGCACTTTTTCACATATTCCATAATTTTTACTTGCTTGGCCTGGCAAATCAAGCCATTTACATTCCAAGACATTATTTGTGATTCCTCCATCTTTTACTAAAGCTTATAAAGTTTTCCTACCAGGTTATTTATGTCACTCTTTTGGCTTTTATCCCCTTCTCCTGTGCAGCTGATTATTTTTCTCATTTGGAGCTCAATATCCAAAGAACTTTTCTTCTTCGTCGTTAACTTTTTATACCCCCCCCCCCCCCCCGAGAACACTCGCTAACTGTAAAACTATATACAAAACCTAAAATATTTTTGTTCAATCTTCCTTTTTCTAGGGCAATCACTCATCCACCCCAAGAAGGAGCACTCTAGTAATGCTGCTTCACATGCACCTGAAGGCCCCACATAGAGATAACATCTTCTGGGTCTAGCTACTGAGCTAGAGATTGGCAGAAACTCTTCCCCTTGTTTCTTTAATGCCTCAAGACACGCACACCTAATTAATTAAAGCTAGTCATTGATCATCCCTTATTTTACTAGCGTTCCTCTGAATCATATGATGTAATACAGCGGACTCAGGTTCTATTTCCAGTTATAGTGATCCCCCACCCCTGCACACATGCACACCCAACCCAGTGTTCACTTCAGAACTTGCCTTTGCTAACCCTTATCAAAACTTATCCTAATTATATTTTAAAGTCCACAGTCTAACACACATGGTATATATTAGCCCAGTTCACATTGTTCTATATCCATAGACATGCAAAGAGGTTTGCATCCTCAAATACAAACAGTTCTGACAATCATAACTAGCCACAGGGTCTGCCTGTACTAAAAGATGTCCTTCTATACCACTGGCACAGTATTAATCATAGAAAGGATGTCCCGCCCAGGGCAGCCCAATGCTTGGCCAGTATGCAAAAGACTACAAAATATCTTGTATGCGCTATAAATCACATTTATGCTCCCCACACAGAAAATAGGGTATAAAAGGGATGTACGGACACAACTACCCACAACTGAATTGCCCCAGAAGAGAAAAGTCTGCACATGACAAAGTAGTCCATGCACATCCAGAAGGAAAAATGCAGAACAGACAGGGGGGGGATGGAGGGATTGAGCAAACACTGAAACAGTGAAAAGAAGGACATCTACTGTTATGGTAAGATTTTACACAACTGTACTATATCCTTCTACATCACTATTGCACTACTCTACGTAGAAGGGAGATTAAAAAAGCACAAGAAACAGAATGGGAGGTGGGAGGTGGAAGGCTGAAAACAGCCCTCAACAAACCCACATAAAATGGTTTCAGCAAAACCTGCTCTGGCCCTAGGAACCATATCCAACTTATATACTTACTAGTAAATGTATGCACTGAAGACCAAATAGCTGGTTCAAGGATGGTACTGGTATCCAACCCCTTGAAGAAGGCACCAGAAAAGGCAACAGCCCTAGTGGAATGGGCTCTAATAGAATTAGACAGAGATTTGCCATGAAAAGAATAACAAAAAAGAATGGCCTTAGATATCCAGGAGGAGAAGGTTTGGTTAGAAACAGCCAAACCCAAAGACCTTGGATGAAAGGAAACAAAGAGCTGATCAGACTTACGAATAGTCCAAGTTTTATCCAAATAGTACCCGAGCTGTCTGTGCAAATCCAAGGTATGCAGGACCCTGTCACTAGCAGACTGAGGAAAACAGGAAGGGAGCTGTACCGACTATCTCATGTACTTTTTATTAGTGTTTTTTAATGTAATCTTGGAGGGTTTCACTAATTTTGAACACCTCATTGAATATTTTATCTATCTTCCCTTCGAGTGTAGAGCTCTCTCCCCAATTAGCCACTCCAGAGGAGTGATGCTGGGCCACCACCTCCACCATTTGATCCCACCACCCACATTGCTTGATCTCAGCTACTAACACTAGTACCTTCCCAGTTTTTTCTTACACAGATGATTTTCGAGCTTGCATGGAGGCTGCCTGACTTATCTGTAGCAACAATGTATTAAACTAAATCTGGGAGATTGTTTGCAAAGGTTTTTAACCTTATCTCTCAGCACATGCCCAATGCAATACAACATTCCTGCTCTCCACCATACAGAAAGTCCCCCCCAACTTAGAGTTCTCATATATTCATCCAAAATTTACAACCTGAAACCTAGCAGTACTACCCTAACTGTAATAGACTTCATAAAAATGGCAAGACCTATGAGGTTGGGGGTAAGACGTGCCTTCCTTTCACCTTGAAAGGGGAGGGCATCTTTTCTTGTAAGGTGGCAGAATGGAGGATTAATAGACACAAAGTAACATAATAATGTTTCTGAGTCCTGCCCTGTAGATATATTGCTAGATGAAGGTCATTCTCTAGGTTCTGCAACCACCCAAAAGTATCATTTTTTTTATCCTCAGTATAGGCATATCTGTGTCTGCATACATTACTTCGCCCTGCCCCCCCAATATATAATTGGTTTTCTGGTTGAATTACAGTCAGTCTTTAATGCCAGACTTTGAAGTCTTATGCTATTATTTAGAAACTGTATGTGGATGGAAAACCTGTTATTCTTATGGCTGCCACGTTTTCAAATGCCCAAAGTGTGACATTTTTTAGAACTGTTGAGACTTTGCAGGACAAAACATACCCAAGGCCTGTGTATAGGAGAACAACTTCACTTTTTTGCCAGAATAAAAACGTATTCTTGTAGCATTTGAAATGCTTATTCTGTTTTTTATAACATTTATTTATTTCAGATACAAAATAACTGTGTTTTGCAATTATTAAAGACACATTAGGAAATATTTTTGTCCTAAAATCTCAAGACAAATGCCATTTAGTTTTTTACTTTTTTGTCAGGACATAACTACCCAAACAGGGACAGTTGGTAACAGTATTCTATTAAACTTTTGAAGTTAGCATTATTTAAAAAATGTCCCTGATTTTAGACCCGTCCTTACCAATTTGTTCCGCGTTGTTAATTATTTAACAAGAAACATCTTTATTAAATTATCGCGGACGGTCATACATCTGTATAACAAGCAAAAAGATGGGACGCTGATACATTTGTATAACAAGCAAAAAGATGGGACGCTTGCAGACTATTTGCCTCCCCCCCCCCCTTCCTCCCCTTTTTTTTATACTACGTAGCGCAATTAAAATAATTTCACTTAATATCAAAATAGAAGATCGTCCGTTATGTAGGAGAGCCTACATACCAGAACGCTAACACACGTAAACTGATGCTTCCTTGACAGCTTCGTTCATCACCGTGCAATCTGAATGCGTTTGTGTGATGTCATACAACCCTAAAATTGGAGATAACTAGACTTTGTTTAATTCTGTCATGTTGTGGGAACCTTAGAAACTTCAACATGGCGGAAGTAGAAGAAGTCCGATCTGAAGTAGCCCGAGTGTCGGGGTTTGTTTTGGGATCATTAATATTCCAACAGCATAACAGCGACTCCAACACAGTGAGTACTTCAGATATTCTGAGATGTCCATTAAGGGAGGTGTAATTTATGCCAGAAACGTAAGTTTCGATTCACAGGACCAAGCTCTTCCTCTTTAGACAGACGTACTAGCTATAAGTTGCAGGACAAGTATTGTAGTATTTGAAGACATCGTTGTAACCGAGAGGATGTAATCAACGTTTAACGCTGTACAGTGTTTTAACTAGTTGTCTCTGAGTTCTTGTGAAGGGTTGTACCATTACATCAGGAAGAGGTATTTTTTCAGATCTGACCGTAACGCATGATAAATAAAAATAAAGTGTGCATTGTCTCAGGAAATGGTTTACAAAGCTAGCACAAAAGTTGTCAGACGTTCTGGTATGTAGATCCATTTCCAGATAGACTGATATAAATGTTCATTTTTTTTTTTTTTACTGTAGCCCTTTATTTAACCTCCCAGCCCCCATCTTGTGCAGAAACTGTGTCGTACTTTTAAGTACTGCTACCGTTTACAATTACAAATTCACTGTTTACAATAAAAACATTGGACAGCGTTAGTTCCCCGGATGAGCAGAAGCAAAAACCGCCTAGTAGTAGTTAAACGGGCGGCCCCAATTTAATCACGCCCATCTGTTTTAGCTCTTTTTTTTTTTTTTCTTAATCCCTTCGAAAGATAATGACTTCTGGAGAAAAGTGGTGGGTAACGTCTAATAAATAGTAATAGCTACTATTACATGTAAAGCCACAGTAGTAAGCGTTATATGCTGCTTTTACTGCTGGAAATGTATATTAATATAGCAATAACCCACGCCTGGGTGTGGGTAATGCTAAATATACCCACGGTTGGCGTGGTTTGGTCCCGGTGGCCGAGGACCAAACAAAGCCAACCGGGTAAATTTAGCATTACCCACACCCAGAAGTGGGTTATTGCTATTATACCATGACATTATTTAAGAAAAGAAACTATTCCTTTTCTTAAATAATGGCATAGTATAATGCCTGTTTACTGCCCTTCCGCAGATGTCTGGCATCCGCGCAGTTCTGATGTACTGCGCGCCGCGCAGTACATCAGAGTTGTGGCAAAGCAACGGAGAAAGCAAGATCTCCGTTGCTTTTATGTCGCTATGTTAAATGAGTTTAACATAGCGAGACAGTATTAAAATAAGTAACGGAGATGTCCGTTGCTTATTTTAAAACTGTCTCGCTATGTTAAACTCATTTAACATAGCGAACATAAAAAGCAACGGAGATCTTGCTTTCTCCGTGTTTTTAACACTGTCTCGCTATGTTAAATGGGTTTAACATAGCGAGACAGCTTTAAAATAAGCAACGGAGATCTCCGTTGCTTAAGCTGTCTCGCTATGTTAAACCCATTTAACATAGCGAGACAGTGTTTTAAAAAATCGAGTTATACTAATGGAAAAAAGTCCGGGCGACCGGACCTTTTTCCATTAGTATAACTCGATTTACAATGGGCACGCTGGCCAATCAGCGTGCATGTTTGGGGGGGGTTCATGGTATAATTCACATTCTCTTCTGTCAACGTCTCAAGTTAATAGTGCTAATATTTTAAATGTGTCCTACGCTGTTACTGAAAAAGTGCAGCTCAGCTGTATTTGTATTGTTAAAGTTGTATTTAAAAGTATAAATGCAACTGAAACATTGTAAAGTGATCCTGACTTTCTGTTCTCTGCTTACTCTGATACTACTACTCCTGCAAGCATATAAAATGAGGAATAGAGATCGCCTTTGCAGTCTCTCAGGATTTTTCCAGTTGCAGCATAGCAGTGGAATTCACATTAGCAGCTGCTTTTCAAAATAAGGAAAATAAAAAATGCTGCTTTGTACTTAAGTCATCTATTTTTGTCCTTGATTTTTATTGGTGATGCCCATACCTCCCAAACCAAGTGTAATCTCTCACTATCCTCCTTGGAAATCTTCCACTCTACTTCTCAGTTATTCATAGGTAGGTACTAGGCTATCGGCCCAAGGGCCTATGCAAGCCTAGCCAACAAGGTTCCCTGGCTTACGCCACCCAAGAAAGTTATTTTCCTGTACCACTGACGAGCAGAGACACAAAAGTGATCCCCGGGGTGTATTTCCTATTTCCCATCCACTCATCAAGATTTTTTTCTTGAAGAGTGCTAATGAAGAACTTTGCTTGACATAGATGGGTAGCCTGTTCCGGAGTATGGGAAGTCTCTGGGATAGGAATCTGTCCCTCCAGCATGTCCTGTTTATTGTGGTGACAAGGTTTAGGTCCCTAGAGCGTTTAGCTCGGAGGGATTGGGATTTCTTTAGGTATAGCATGTCCAACAGCTCTGGGTTTGACATAGCTTTATATGTTAGGTAGAGATCACCTCTGGGTTTGACATAGCTTTATATGTTAGGTAGAGATCACCTCTGAGTAGGCGATATGCTACGGAGTAAAGCTGTAATTTTTTGAGATGGTCAGTGTAGGGCATTTGTTTGAGTCCAGTAATCCTCTTTGTGAGGTACTTCTGTGGCCTTTCCAGCTGCTGCAGATGTCTTGTGAGGTACATTCCAAAAGGGGCGTTGTACTCTATAATGGGTCTAATGAGTGATGAGTAGAGGGTAACTATGACATCATCTTTTTTTTCCTGGACGAGAACCCTTTTATGATGAGGTGTGCCACGTCGAAGGACTTCCTGACTACTGTGGCGATGTGACTATCAAAGGAGAGACTACTGGCCACCTGGGTCCCAAGGTCTCTTATCACGCATTCAGTGTTAAGTAGATTGCTGCCTATGTGGTAGTTCATGGGTACAGAGTTTTTACCAAAGGGGATGACACTGCACTTTTTGGCATTGAGCTTGAGGCCATGGTTCTGACACCAGGCATCTGTCTCGGAGAGGCCCTTCTGTAGGATGTTCACATCATTTGGGGACTTGACTATGGCTCCTAGTTTGCAGTCATCTGCGAACTTAGTTAGCCAGAGGCCTTCTGTGTTAGCCTGTATTTCAGAGAAGTAGATAGCAAACGGGAGCGGTCCCAGGACTGAACCCTGTGGTACTCCATTTGTCACTGGTTTGAGGTCAGATTTGGAGTCTGCAACTTTTACAGTGTGGGTTCTGTCAGTGAGCCAGTTAGCAACCCATCTTGTGACATAGGGATTTATGCCTAGTTTATTGAGTTTAGCTATAATTCCAGAATGGGGGATGGTGTCGAAAGCCTTGACTAGGTCAAGATAGGCTGTGTGAACCACTTTACCTTCAGCTTTGGTGACTTGACTCAAAGAAGTCGATCATGTTCAGGAGGCATGATCTGCCTTTCACAAACCCAAACTGGCTGGGATCCAGAGTTTGGAGGTTACCAATGTCTTTGTTTGAGTTCCATGGCTTTGCAGACCAGGCTCGTCGGGCTAATAGGTCTATACTTCCTGGGATCAGTGGTGGCACCCCCTTTGTGTAGTGGGATAACTGTTGCTGTGCACCATTCAGTGGGCACGAAGCCTGATGCGAGGCTATTATTGAACATGGTGCTTAAGTGGGGAGCCATTTCATTCTGAAGTTCGTGTAAAATGCAGCCTGGGATGTTGTCCGGTCCCATCAATGCTGTGTTTTTGGCTTTAGAGAGTGCAGCTTTCACCTGCGTAGTTGTGATTACAGGGACTCTGCATTCTTCCTGTATAGATATGGGCCCTTTAGGGGGTGAGGGGCGGTAAAGTTATCTGCCAGGATGTTGGCAATATCAGTTGGTTCTGTAATTTTCATGCCTTTGTGCTGTAACTCGGAGCAGGTCTGGGTGTTGCCATTGAGATTCTTGACATAGCTATAGAATGCTTTGTGGTTGTCCTTGGAATTAGTGGCAATTTTATTTTCGTAGCTAGCTTTGGAGGATCTTATAAGGGATCTCAACTTCTTACTGAGGCTGACCAGGGAGCTCCTCCACTCATGGGATTTTACTCTCTTTTGCAACAGTTTCTTCCTTCTGTTGTACAGTTTGTTTATGGCAGGGGACCACCAGATTGGCTTCCTTTTTTGGAGGATAGCGTCTTGGTTCTCTTTGGGATAGCACGATCCATGCACTCATGTAGGTGCTTATAGAGCGCATTTGTGTAGGATTCAACAGTTGTAACTGTATTGTCCATCTGCATGGGTGTCATGAAGTTCACTACTTCTGTCTTAAGAAGCATGAAGTTGACTTTGGAGAAATTTCTTACTGTGGTTTCCTTAATGGGGGTGGGGTGGGGGTGGGATGTGGATATCAAGGGTGATTAGCTTATGGTCGGATCGGACCAACGAGGAGTTGACTTCAGGTGTGGAATACCGGTCACTCATGTTGGTAATGACTAGGTCTAGGATATTGTTGCCCCTGGTGGGGGTGTGGATAAGTTGATCTAGGGCATTGGAGTTTATGAATTCCAGAAAGCGTTGTGCTAAGGAGTTAGTACATGAGTAGTTTTCCCAGTTAATGGTGGGGTAGTTGAAGTTGCCCATTATTAGGGTGTTTGGTTGAACCCTAATATTTTCCAGTACATCAAGAAAAGAGGAGTGGGAATCCTGGGGCATGGTGGGGGATCTGTAGCAAGCTACAATTTGTATTGCAGTTTTGCCAAGAGTTAGTTGCACTTGGATAACCTCAGATTTATTATGCTGAGCAACTAGCCTGGAGGTGTGGATATTCTTAATGAATATGGACACACCCCCACCTTTGGTGTTTCGGTCCAGGTTAGATGGCCGAAAAGTGTGGTATGAGTTATAGCCTGGTAGTGCAGGGGTGCTCTCTGGAGCCTTGAACCAGGTCTCAGTCACTGCACAGATATCGATGTTCTCCAATTTAAGGAGTGCCTCGAGTGAGTGTATTTTGACATTTAGACTTCTAGCATTGAGTAGCATTACCCTCAGTTTTTGCTTACCTGTTCCTGTTATGGTGGTGAGTTTGTTACTTGAACCCTGCCAAAAAAGGCACTATAGGGGCAACAAGAGCCTTGACCAGTATCCGGAATCCTAGGGGCGACAGGTGCAGGCCATCTGTGGCAAAGTATAGTGGTCTGTCGACCATGTCATCCCAAGCAGACAGATACTGGATCCCCATTGAATGACACCAGAAGCTTAGCCAATTGTTGAAATCAATCATTTTGTCCTTGTACTGTGGTATCATTCTGGACAATGGCAGAATGCTACTCAGGGCTAGGGTCATACCTGCCTGGGCTATTCTTCAACTACCCCAACCTAACTTGCCTTATCAGTCAGCAATCCACTGATTGTTCTGTTCTGTTCTCCTTGCCTGTTTCACTCGCTTGTTTCTGGAAATTTTGACATCTCTGCAGTTATTGCTACACGGTTCAAAGCTCCAAACCACACTCCGGCAGTACAAGGCTATAATGTCTTCCACACATTTAGACCAGCTACTGCACAAGTAGTAAGTAGCAAGAGGTGGAGGTGTATCAATCTACATAAAAAAGTAAGCACACCTCAACACTGGTTAAACAATATGACAAGCTTCAGCTGCTCAATATCGTATCCTTGCTAGCTACAGGTCCTAGTCTGACCCAGGGTAACTATACCATGTACTTGAATGTACTAGAGTCAATCACAGTTCTGCCTAAACACCATATTTTTGGGTGAGTTCAACTTCCCACTATAAACAGTAATCCATACAACCACTAGCATGCAGGCTGAAAGATTCCTGGATTTTGTCACTGCAAACACCCTGAACAGCTAGTCTGTACACCTACTAGGGGTACAAATATCCTTGATCTGGTACTCGCAAATATGAAGGAACATTGCACCCCGCCCTTACCAGTCAGTTCTGATCACAAAACAGTCACCTTTGAAATAAATAATAAGTGCTGAACTCGCAACAAACTCCAGAACCTTTAGGAATATTTTCAGTGTTAACCGCCTCCTTTTAAGTAAAGGCATAGATAAATTCCAAGCCCCTTAAACTCTGAGAGCACAATGAACTATGTGGAAGTGTTTACAGAAACCCTGTACAAGCATGTAAATAACTGCATAGAGGCAGCAGTACCAAACCAAAATAAACTTAGGACAAGCTCCAAAACACAAGCCTCCTTGGTGGACCCTCAGTATTAATTGGGTGTGCAACAAAAGAAAACATTCCAAGAAGGACTGTGCCCAAAAGACAAAACAAAAAAAACTCAATCTTAACAAGCAATTCAGGGGAGTAATCAAGTCCACCAAGGCCAAGTATAAGGAAAAAATAGCTTCGCAGGCTAAGGATAACCATAAGGCATATTTCAGTTATGTGCGCAACCTTAAAGGAACACCCAACACTGTACTGAACTAATAGTAAATGGAACTCTTAAACCAAACCAGAAGGTAGAGCAAATTTGCTGGCTGATAAATTTAGCTGCAATTTCACTCCCCTCTCACCTTCAGCTACCCCCCCAGGAAATGCCTTCTACCACTTCTCCCCCAACTATTACTACAGAATAGAGCACCAGTGGCTCCTGACAGTATCCCAGGATGCCTCCTAAATAGTTTGAAGCATGACCTGTCAGGCCCACTTCAGCTTCCAAACAGGCTTTTGTACCTAGGGAATGGAGGACTGCAGTGGTCATCTGCCTACACAAAGGACAACCATCAACAGCCTCAGGGAATTACAGACCTACAAGTTTGACTAGTCTTGCATGCAGGGCCATGGAAAGAATTATCGTGGACCTGACAAACAAAGACCTAAAAAAACTTGAGGACCAATCCCAGTTCAATTTTGTCAAGGCCATATCATGCGTACTAAACTTGGACTTATTCGAGAAGGTGATTAGAGTCATGGAAGAGGGCACAATGGTACATACTACCTACCTTGACCTGGCAAAGGCATTTGACAGAATGCCTCACTTGGGCATTATAGTCACTCACAAACATGTCTATATTTATTTATTTATTTATTTATTTATTTATTTATTTATTTACTGATTGATTGATTGATTGATTGCATTTGTTTACTGGGAAAGTCCACTGGGCCTAAAAGAGCCCATTTTCGGTGGAGGCCCGGGGAGAAAAGCTCCGACAAGAACATAGATGCAGAAAAAAAATAAACATTAATTGGTACAGAAGTAGAAACAATGTTACACGTAGTGGTTACAGTAATATACACAGACTATATACACAAGTCAGGAATTTTAGTTGGTTTGATTACAGTAACATATACAGTATATATACATAAAAGCAGGAATTTAGTTGGTTGCCAGATGAATTCAGAGTGGTAAAAACAGAGATAAATTAGTCAGCATTATTGTACCAGTCTGTTCCGTGTCTTCGAGATTGTCAGGTTTTGCTGTTAAAGGCTCGATAAATCAACATTCGCTGATTTAATATAGACCCCTCACAAACTTAGGCATAAATCCACGGATAGCCAAACTGTTCACAGACAGGACACAAAGGTATGGTAGGGGGATCCATTTCTATCAAAAGGCCTATTACTAGTGGTGCCCCATAGAACTCGGTACTGGGACTTCTGTATTTGAAATATACTTCTTTGAAGTCAAGATAAGTGTAGAAGGCCTCTAGCTGACAAAATTTATTGACAACTGAAAGTTGAGTGCAAATCATTGAATCCCAAAGATGTAGATAACCTCCAGGAGAGGATGACACAGAAAAATAACTGGTGCCAGAACCAAGGCCTAAAACTCAATGCAAAAAATACACAATTATACCCTTTGGGAAGACCACCAAGCCCTGCAAATTACAACACCGATAATACTCCCCAAAGAGTGGACCCAGTGCTAAGGGACTTAGGAACTCAGAATGACAGTAACTTGAACTTGGATCACAGTCCATTCATGGTAGTGAGAAAATCCTATGTGGCACAACTTATAAGTAAAGGCATGGCATACAAGTCTGAGGCTATCACAGTCCTCATTAGACCAAAATGTTGAGTACAATGTACCCTTTGGCATGTGCCTGAAGAGGCCTGTGCAACAGATTGAGCAGCTACAGAGGTTCCTCACTAAAGAATGCAAGGTGTAAATAGTATGTCCTATGAGGATTACTTCAAAGTCCTGTCCCCATACTTGGTCTCCTACAGACTACTGAGGGGCAATCTATGTCTGACGTAAAAGGCGTTCTCCGATCCCGATCAGATGGATCTGCTTACACAGTCTAAATACAAACAGCACTAGAATTACCCGATCTAAGGATCTAAACCTAATCTGTGGCAAATAAAACATGCTAAAGGGACAGGTATGTGTCGTAGAGATTACCCCTTCTGGAACAGACTCCCCATTCATCTTAGTTAGCAAAGACCATCCCCCACTTCAGTGAGAGTTTAGTGTTTATGGTCATTGTCTAGTTTGGTTGCCAGGTCTACAGCTTGGAGAAGGCACCTCATTGGTTCTTTTGAGCTTTTTTTTTAAAGTTGTTTCAGGTTTCAACTTTGTTACTTAAGAAGTTAACTTGAGTGTTTCAGCCGTCACACACAGAGCTGTCTGAGGAGGAGCATGTGATTTGTGATATATAGCAATAAGTAGCCTGTTTTTTTGCTTGAGTAGTTATTGTTTATTCTAGATATTTATAGCAATTTTATTGTATACTGCATACTTGTATTTCATAGCTATTGGCTCACTGCTGGTTTTCTGCTGTGATAAATATTTTTGTAGTGTTTTCTGCCTAAAATAGCTTCCCAGTCTCCCTCCCTATTGGCATCTTGTCTTTGTACCTGCTGGCCTTGCAGTTGCCCACCCCTACTCTAAATTTGATCTTGGACACTCCTCCCAGTCGGGTGTCATTAGCTCATTCTACCTAATAGAGAGAGAACATCTGAGAAGGCCAACCCACTTAGTTTCTTTCCTTCTGTTCCTCCTTTCTTAAAAAAAATAAAATAAAAAATAAAAAAAATGCCTGAATCTCCTTGTGTTCTGACTGTGCTTCTCAAACATTTTGGAAATGTAGAGTATATTTTAGTGCATTTATTAAAGCTGTATTTGCTTTAATATTGCTACAACTCAAGTGCTCATATGTTGCATTGCATCTGAATTGTTAGTGTTGTTTTAGCTGCTTTCCTGTATATATAGACTTTTTTGTACATGTAGACTAGCTACTTTATTCTACTGTATTACTGCCTCTTAAATCGTTTTTCAGTTGTGCAATTGCCTTGCTTCATTTAAGAAGTTTTAAATTGCTAATTTTTTAGAGTTTTAATTGCATTTACTGTTTAGGGCTACACACTCATGAGTTAGCCTTTCTGTGTTTGTTTACTGTATTATTGCATTGTTTAGCCTGTTTTAACCAAAAAAAAAAAAAAATAAAACCCCCAAAAAACAAACAAAAAAGTACTATCTTGTTTGCTCGTTTTCCACCATTCCTAGCTAGTGTAGTCCGGATCCCAGGCTTTGCTGGTTTCAGGACTTTATTTTCTGAGTTCAGAGCTATCCAGACCTTGCTGTGGTAGAAGTAAGTCCTACTGCTTACCGGTGGGAGTGGTGAACATTGGAGTGGTGAGCATTGTACTGCCTATCTAACAGTAGAGGAGTGGTTTCCAGCTCTGAAAATTGTAATAGCCATTGTGGGCTGATTTCTATCCCTTTCAACTTTCTGGCTTAAAAACGCATGTGTTTGCGCTTTTTTCGCATCTTGCTGCACCACTGGGCTACGGTTAAACTATTGCAGGTGCCAGAAAGAATGCTCTTCAAATTTTCCCTTAGAACTAACTGGCTTCTCAGTAGTAGCACTAAAATCTGAACCCCTGTGACTAGCACTTACTCTTGAACCTGCTGGAAAGCACTAGGAAGTATTAAACTGATGCAAGCACTCCACTCTCCTTGTTAATCAAGAGAATTTAATTGTAGGCACTAAATATCCTATAATTGCAAAGCACCTTGCAAAGGTAAGGGAAAACAGCTCTTGTACTTTACAAAAAAGCACCTAAACAGGCATATCCAAGGGTCATCTTCCGGTGATTTCTCCTGTCCACCTGGTGAATGCAGGCATACTGGGGCAAGGCAGCAACTGCCTGATGTACACAGACAACCCTCTCCTCCTACCACCAAGCACAACAACCTGCGAGCGATGCACTTACATAGCCAAACTGGAAGCAAAGCTCTCTCCAGCCAAGACTGTGCTAAACAGTCAAGAGGAGAAGGTTAACACCTGCACTACACCTCAAGCAACACATAGCAACACTAAACCCACATATGCAGAGGCCCTTAACATTAGCCTGCCCAAGCAACAAGGACCTCCGAAGCTGAAACGCAAACAAACACTAGTCACAACCAAAGTGACACATAGCTCACACCACCAGTGTGCCACCCAACAACAGCCCCTAAGGCAAGATAACGTACTCAACACTTTAGTCATAGGTGACTCTAGTCAGGGACACTGATGTCCCACTCACCAGGCTGAACAAGGAGAAAATTACAGTCAGCTGCCTGTCAGGTGCCAGGACCCCCACATAATGCATGCATGCAAGTCTCTCCGCATCGAGTACAAATACAACTCTGTCATTGTCCATGTTGGAGTGAATGACTTGAGACGTACCTCCCTGGACTACATGAAAAGAGACATGGAAGAGATCTCAGTTCATGTGGCCCAGGCAGGTATGACCATAGCCCTGAGTAGCATCCTGCCTTCACCCAGAATACCACAGTATAAGGACAAAATGATTGACTTCAACAATTGGCTAAGCTTCTAGTGTCATTCAAAGGGGATCCAGTATCTGTCTGCCTGGGATGACATGATCGACAAAGCACAATGCTTTACCAGAGATGGTCTGCACCTGTCGCCCCCTGGGATTCAGGTTACAGGTTAAAGCTCTTGCCATCCCTATAGTGCCTTTTTTAGGCAAGGTTCAAACGACAAAACCACCACCATAACAGATACAAGCATGCAAAATCTGAAGATAGTGCTACTCAATGCTAGATGTCTAAACCTCAAAACTACACTAGGTAAGACTGCAATCCAAATTATAGCTTGATACAGATCCCCCACCATGCCCCAAGATTCTCACTACATTTTCCAAACATACTGGAAAATATTTTCCAAACATACTGGAAAATATTAAGATATAACCAAACACCCTAATACTGGGTGATTTCAACTACCCCGCCATTAACTGGGAAAACTTCTCGGGTACCAACACCTTTTCCCAACAGTTCTTGGAATTCATAAATTCCAACGCCCTGGATCAACTAATCCATTGTCCCACCAGGGACTCCAATATCCTAGACCTGGTCATTACCAACATGGGAGATAGATGCTCCACACCAGTGGTTACCCCCTTATTGGTCAGGTCTGACCATAAGCTAATCACCATTGACCTCTACATCCCACCCCCACCCCCCAGTAAAGAAACTTCGGTAAAAAAACTTCTCCAAAGCCAGCTTCATGCTACTCAAGTCAGAAGTGACAAACTTCATGACACCCATGCAGACAGGAGCTTGAACGTTCAACTGTTGAATCCTAGACTAAGGCAGTATACGAGCAAATCCACTCGTGCATGAATTGTGCCATTCCAAATAGAACCAAGATGCTCTCCTCCAAAAAAGGAAGCCAATCTGGTGGTCCCCTGCTATAAATAAACTATACAACAGAAGGAAGAAACTGTTGCAGAAAAGAGGAAAATCCCAGGATGCAAAACTCCCTTACCAGCCTCAATAAGAAGCTGAGATCCCTCATAGAATCCTCCAAAGCTAGTTACAAAAATAAAATTGCCAAAGATTCCAAAGACAACCACAAGGCATTCTGTAGTTATGTCAAGATTCTAAATGGCAATGCTCTGATCTGCTCTGAGCTGCAACATAATGGCATTAAGTATACTGATCCCAAGAATATTGCCAATATCCTGGCAGATTGATTTAGTGCCAACTTCACCCCCCCCCTCTCACCCCCTAAATGGCCCATCTCAATACCAAAAGATTGCCAAATTCTGGTAATTATGGCCACACGGGTAGAAACCGCACTCTCCAAAGCTAAGAATACAGCATCCATGGGACCAGATGACATCCCAGGCTGTATAATACATGAACTACAAAATGAACTGGCACCTCACCTAAGTGTCATGTTTAATCATAGCCTCACCTCAGGCTTCATGCTTACTGAGTGGCACACAGCTACAGTTGTCCCACTCCACAAGGGGGGAATCCACCTTGGATCCCAGGAATTGCCATCCCATCAATCTGATGAGCCAGATCTGCAAGGGCATGAAACTTATATAAACAAAGACATTGGCAACCTTCAAACACTGGACCCCACCCAGTTTGGGTTTGTGAAGGGCCAATCTATTCTCCTGAACCTGATTTGACTTCAAATCAGTCTCCAGAGCTGTGGACGAGGGCAAGGTGGTCCACACAGCCTATCTGGACCTCGCCAAGGCCTTCAACACCATCCCCCACTCTGGAATCGTAGATAAACTTACTAAGCCGGGCATAAATCTCTACGTCACTCGATGGGTTGCCAACCAGCTTATTGACAGAACCCAGACTGTGAAGGTAGCCGATTCCAAATCCAGCTCCAGACAAGTGGAGTACCTCAGGGTTCAGTCCTGGGACCGCTCTTGTTTGGCATCTACTTTTCTGAAGTACAGGCCAACATTAAGGGACTCTGGCTAACAAAATTCGGAGATGACTGCAAACTGGGAGCCATTATTGAATCTACAAATGATGTGGATATTCTACCAAAGGGCCTTACAGAAACAGATGCTTGGTGCCAGAGCCATGGGCTCAAGCTTAATGCCAAGAAATGTGTAGTTATCCCCTTTGGGAAAAAACATGTACCCATGAATTACCACATAGGTGGCAGTACACTAAACACCAAAAGTGTGATTAAAGACTTGGGGACACAGGTGGACAGTGGTCTCACCTTCGATAACCACATCGCCACAACAGTCAGGAAATCCTTCTATATGGCACACCTCATCACTAAGGGCTTTAGGAGGTCATTGTCCCACTGTACTCATTCCTCATTAGACCCATTCTAGAGTACAACGTCCCGTTTGGTATGTACCTCACAAGACATCTGCAACAGCTGGAAAGGCTGCAGAAGTACCGCACTAAAAGAATCACAGGCCTAAACCAAATGCCCTGTGCTGACCGTCTGAAACAACTCCAGCTTTACTCTGTGGCATATCGTCTACTCGGAGGCAATCTCTGCTTAACATACAAGGCCATGTCAAACCCTGAGCTGTTGGACATGCTCCACTTAAAGAAATCCTAATCCTTCAGAACCACACGCTCCAGGGGATCTAAACCTTATCACAATGAACAAAACATGCAGGAGGGATAGGTTCCTGACCCAGAGACGACTCTTACTCTGGAATAGACTTCCCATAGATGTCAAGCGGAGCGCCTCCTTGGTCCTCTTCAAAAAGAACGTTGGTGATTGGATGGGAGATAGGAAATTCACCCCGGGGATCACGTCAGTCACCCTGCTAGACAGGGGTCCAAGGAAGGAAATATTGTGGGAAGAAATATCCAGGGAATTGTTATGGCTAGGCTTGTATAGGCCTTGGGGCCGATAGCCTAGTACCAACCTATGAACAGAGCTCCTCCCTATGGTTATTCAAATGCAGTTTGGACCAATAGATGGGAAGTTGCAAATATACCTCTGGCTTGTTGCCTGTGACCCTTATGGACAGGAGCAGTCTGTAGATGCCCTAAGGCACAGGCATACACCAAAGCTGTTTTAACCCTTGGACGTTAATAATTGGGGAAAAATAGGGCATGAATGACTTGACTTAAAAACAATCTAGGGCCATTAAGCTAGTAACCTCCTATGATCTACCAACCACAAGGATGTGACCGGTTCAACATGATCAACTCACTATACAAAAGACTGCAGTACAGCAGCAATGGGACAGGTGGATGGGTAAACCTACTGATTTATTACAACACACATGCTCTCTAAGCAAGTGTGGAGAGTTTAACATGTAACTTAGTACTACACTAAAAGGAACTGATATCCAAGTAAGAACATAACTGTTTTCCCAGGGCCAAGACTGAAATTGGTCATATGTGTTCAGTGCTCTACCCTGAATAGTCATCATTAAAGTTATTTTAAGTAAAATAAACTTTCTCACTCTTACCTTGGGGTGACTCTTGCAGCAGACCAAAAGAATAAGGGAATGCAAAAACTACCAGCACATGAGAGAAACAAAGGAAAACAAAGACGACCTAAAGAAAACATCTTTCACAAGGCACCTTGCATGATTTTTCATGCAGAGTAACCCTAGGCATCAACACAGAGCACTGGATCTTGCCAATGCGTCTGCATAGTTCTCAGTGTTACAGCACAGTAGCATACTTTGACAGCTGTTGGTTCTCTAACATTCGGATTGTATTTGTAAAGGGGTTATCACCCTCCTTAACCCCTCAATTCAGCCTAAAAAAATGTGGTGGGGTTAAGGGCCAGCAGCCCTCCCCACTTACAAACAGAACTAACAAAACAATGGATGGCTTGCTTTTTGCTAAGTACTCTTATACAAGAAGTTACTATAACAGTATATGTCTGAACAGATCACTTTGCTGATTGCTTATTAATGGGAAGTATCCTGTCAAGAATACTGCATTGTCCAGCCAATTTACCAGGGCTTGGGTGCCTATGTCCAAACTATGACCTCTTCATGAGAGTATATACTAGTTCATTATGGACATACAAATGGGGAAGATGTTCCTTGCAGCTTTTTTTTGCCACAGGAGATGGAAACTTAGGTTAAGCAAAGAATAGGAATAGGACTCCTAAGTAGAAAAGACAAGAGGGGCAAGGTAAGTCTGCCTCAGCCAAAGAGCATAAACAATATACAACATAAAAAAGGGAGGGGAGAAGAGTGAGATTGAATAAGAACTTAACAGTAAATATCTGAGTAGATCAGATTTGCAGCATTGCTTATTAATGAGAATATTGCAAAGTTTTTATACAGATTTGGGAGTAGGTTTGAGGTGCAGCACTGGAGTTCAGAATGCCTTAAATAGTGGATCTAGCAAACCATTCTAATTCTAGAAAATTCATCTACTTTGTAGTGCTCAGTAAAGGTGGGCATGAAGACTAACTGGCTGCTTCTAGAATATTTCTCGAGTCTAGACCCATTAAAAAATACACCGAGGCAGCAGCTCTAGTAGGGCAAGCTTCCCAGATAACAGATAACTTCAGATTTTCTGAAGAGTTTAGCTTTGACTAAGTAAAATATTTGTTGTCTGAGCATCGAGTAAATGAAGGATTCATCCTCCCTCATCTGAGGATTAGGAAAATGTTGGTAAATGAATGGGCTACATTAAATACATTTTCTGTACTACCTTATATGTAAAAGGAAGATTATATCCAAGTGAAATCCTGTCTTTATGAAAAGACAGGAAGGGGAAGACGTAAAACTTGTAAATCTGACATCCTTTGAGCAGAAAGTCAAAGCCACTAACAAAATGGCCTTCCATGCACAGAATTTTAGGTTAAGGGCAACAGAGTTAACTTTTCCAACATATAATTCAGGTCCCAGGGAAAAGAAATGATGTTCCCTTGAGGCCTGATGTGAAGTGCACCTTTCAAGAATTGTTTAGCTTCATAATGTGAAGAAAGAGGGGAGCAACAGAAATAGCTGACAAATGTCCTTTAATGGAAGTTTAGGAGCTCGGAGTTGAGCAGCTCACACAAAATATTTGACAATAACAGGAGTACCCAGCTGATAAGGGTCCTGCCTTCTCTTCTGGCACAAAATAGAAAATCTCTTCCAATTGAAATGTGAGACTTTGGTAGCAGTTTTTTTTTTCTTCCTGTAATACCTATATCATGTCCTCAAGTAAAGGCTATAATTCAAACTGCCAAATGAATGAGAACCTTTTGGTTGTGTGAACAGTTCCATCTAGTGGGGTAACGTGGTGATTGCCAATGGCAAGATGAAAAAGGGAGAAACGATGTTTGGCTTTGAAGTGTCTTAACCCACCAGATGCGCAGTAGCGAGAACCACCCGAACCCCACCCAACATCCAGGAGCAGGCTGATAATCGCACATCATTCATGAATAATAATTTTCCTGTGTTTGTCATCCCCATAAATATTAATTGGGATCATCAAGCACATCCTGTGGGTGTGGTTAGCCACTGATTCAGTTAAAGAAAATAAAAGTACAATTCAGTAAAACAACTCTACCTGTGCACTTTATTATGTAACATTACACAATAAGGATGAGTCACGTTAATGGCATTACAGTCCTGTAGTAGCACAGTTCACTTTTTAGCTTCAAACTGGTTATACTCAAGTCATTTTGAACCACTGATAATTCTAAGAAATTCATTAAAAGAAAGTCATGGAACACTGAAATTGCTGCACTCCCATAGTAAATTAAAACAAAGTATTGTTGTGTAAGAACTTACCATAAATAGATGTCCTTCTCTTCTATATACTGCTGTATCCATAACACAAGGGGTCCACCTCCAGTGCACTCTTCTTGTACATCTGGCCACTACACACAAGCTAGATGCCACTGTTAGGGCATGCATGATGTCCAGCAACTCTTCCTGTGGGTGTCGGTCTTAAACAGACGTTGGGTATAAAACTGACATTAGCACATGCCCTCCTCAGAACTGATTGCCGCTGGAATCGGGGACTATGGAGTGGGTACTCCAGAAGTCAGGCAAGTGTGAGGTGAAAGGCTGGGTGGGAAACTATACAGCAGCATATAGAAGAGAAGGACATCTAAAGTTATGTTAAGAATTTACACAACAATACTATGTCCTTCTATTCATATGCTGCTGTATCCATAACAAGGGAGAGTGCAAAAGATCCTGTCCTAAGAAAAGAGTGGAGGACCTGAAGCACTTTCCACAAATGCATGAAGGATGGCTTTGACAAATCCTGCTCTGGCTGTAGAAACAATATCCAATTTGTAGTGCTTCTGAATGTGTGTATCGAGGACCATGTAGCTGCTTCGAGAATAGCAGCTGTATCCAAACCTTTAAAAAATGCCCCTGGGAGGACACTGCCCTAGTGGAGTGTGCTTTTACTGGAGAGGGGAGCGTACTGCCATGGGTTGTGTAACAGAAAGAGATGGTTTTATATATCCAAGAGGATATGGTTTGCTTGGAAACAGGGTGTCTCAGGGCTCTTGGGTGGTATGAGATGAAGAACCTCTTTGATTTGCAGATGGGTTTGGTCTTGGATGTACACAGATAACTCTGATATTATTTGGCTAAGCAGTGAATAGCAGCTATATCCAAACCTTTAAAAAATGCCCCTGGGAGGACACTGCCCTAGTGGAGTGTGCTTTTACTGGAGAGGGGAGCGTACTGCCATGGGTTGTGTAACAGAAAGAGATGGTTTTATATATCCAAGAGGATATGGTTTGCTTGGAAACAGGGTGTTTCAGGGCTCTTGGGTGGTATGAGATGAAGAACCTCTTTGATTTGCAGATGGGTTTGGTCTTGGATGTACACAGATAACTCGGATATTATTTGGCTAAGCAGTGAAATATTCTTTCTGCCAGGTTTTGTGGAGAGGGGAGCAAGGTAGGCAGGTTGATGGCCTGGTTCAGGAACAGTTCATTGACCACTTTAGGCATGACTGTTGGGTTGGTTAGTAAACCTACCCTGTCCTTGTGGAAGACAGTAAAATGGGGAGAGGCCATAAGGGCTTGAAATTCTGAAACCCTTCTGGCTGAAGTGATGACCACCAAGACTAGTTTTTCCAAGTGCAGTGTTAGAGGGGAGCAGTCTTTGGCTGTTTCAAAGGATGGGAGAGTAAATTTTTCCAGAACAAAATTTAGATCCCAAGGAGGCGGAATGGGCTTTTTTGGGGACCTGAGATGTAGTGTCCCTTTCAAGAAAAGTTTAACTTCTAACCTGGAAGTCAAAGGTGGTACCAGTAGCAGACATGCTGAGATAATGGATAAATGTGTTTTAATGGAGAAGTAGAATAGTCCAGACTTCATCAAATCACACAGGTAGGACAAGACCACTGGGGGTTCTGCAGTTGGTGGTTGTAAGTTGTTTTTCTGACACCATACAGAAAATCTCTTCTACTTGCAGGCAAGATTTCCTGGTAGTTGGTTTCCTGGTCTCCTGCAAAACCTGAAGCATGTCCTCTGTGTACAAGTGTTTGAAGGGAATCAGTGCCATATCACCCACAGTGTAAGGTTCAGTATGGACAGTTGGGGGGTGTAAGTGTTCCCTTCAGTGATGTGAGCAAGTCTATTCGGTGGGGTAACTTGTGGTGATTGCCCTAGGCTCGACGTAGTAATAGGGGAAACCAATGCTGCCTTGGCCAGTAGGGAGTCAGCAGCAAGATTTGAGGCTGTTCCTTCTGAATTTTCAGTCGGACTCTGTATGAGAGGGAAGGGGGAATGCATAAGCGTACATCATTCTCCAGGGAATTGAGAGAGCATCCACCCTCCATGCTTCTGGATGTGGTGCCCTGGAACAGAAGGTTGGAAGCTGTCTGTTCATGGGGGCGACAAAGAGATCCACATCTGGAATACCCCATCGATGGACCAAGTCCAGAAACATGTCCCTGTTCAGCATCCACTCGTGAGACGGGGTCATGGTCCTGCTTAATGAATCTGCCATCACATTATCTGTAAAAGGGATTTATACCATTTGGAGGGTGATTTATTTTCCAGGGTGATTTCCCAAGCCTGCAGGGCCAACCTGCACAGGAAGTAGGACCTTGTCTCTCCGTTTGTTGATGTGCCACAGCACAGTGGTATTGTCTGTGTACCACCTCAGAGTGCTTGGAAGAAGCTGATCTTTGAAGATTATCAGGGCTCTAATTTCCTTATATTGATGTGTTTTTTCTGTTTAGTGAGGGTTCATGAGTGCCTTACTGTCCTTTCCCCTAATTTTGAACCCCACCCTGAGTCTGATGCATCTGTGAAGAGGTCCTGGTTGGGGACCTGGTTGAATGGACTTGACTCTGCAGCCCTCTGGCATAAACCTTTATTTGCAGTGAGATGAAATTGTTGCATCCCTCTAATTCATTTTTAAACACTAGGCTGTCATCTGTTTTGCCAAACCAGAGGAACTGTCCATGCCTTTAACGCAGCATTGAGGTGTGTTAGCCATGCTGTATGTATTCCTCTGGTTGTCTCATCTTGTCAGCCTGCAGCTTGCTGGAAATGATTGTCCAAGTAGGTCTGTTGTGAATTTGTAAGTTACCAAATTTGCCTCATCGACTTGTATGTTAGTGTTTGTACAATTCTGAGTTCATAGATTGTAATAAATGGGCTGATATATGGCAAAGTTCTTCTATATCCTGTTTTATATTATGATGTTGCGGTGTCATGTTTAGTGCAAAATGGAGAAGCTGTGGTGTAACAGTTTTGCTTCTTACGTTTGTAGGATGATGTTGTCAGTTTGTATTTCATGCTTACTATTTTTGGGGATGCTTTGCTGTCCTTGGTGACACTACCCTAGCCCAGTCCTGTGCCTTCATCATTTCTGGCTGTGCAGAATGTGAATAAAAAAATAATACACTGTATTGCACAGTTATTTCTTTCTTTCATTATTCTAAATATATGCCTGTACACACACACACACACACACACACACACACACACACGATATATTTTGGGAGTGGTTATTTACTGAGCCTGAAGATGAATGCTATTGAGTAGTATGTTTGACTTTCTACTCTCCTATTAATGTTTTTTTCAGAAGTATGCATGCTTCTCCACAAGCATGTACACTAGAGAAAGGTAATAGTAGAAAGCACTTCATGTCCAACAATACCACTAGCCTTATTGTTTTTCAACTTTCTGAATGTTCAGCATGCTAGTTTGACAACAAGTCCCTGTCTTGTTTTCATGTCTGCTGCATCATTGCCTGGTATCACTGATTGATTTATCTGTGTGCTTCTTCTTGGAAGTTTTATTCCTTAGTACTCTTCACATTTGTGATGGTGAACCTATATATTTTTTTTCTTCAGAGTTTGTAAGATTAAGTACATATGGGTATATGCATGTCTGCAACACACATGCATGTATTAACTGCAAGTTTATCACCTAAGAAAACACAATTTTAAAGCTGTTTAGTTGTATCTTCTTTTTCTTTCGGCAGTTCCCATTAGGGGTCGCCACAGCAGATCATCTGTTTCCATTTCTTCCTGTCCTCTGCATCTTGCTCTGTCACACCAACCACCTGCATGTTCTCTCACTACATCCATAAACCTTATCTTAGGCCTTCCTCTTTTCCTCTTACCTGGCAGCTTCATCCTTGACATCCTTTTCCCAATATAACCAGCATCCCTTCTCAGCACATGTCCAAACCAACGCAATCTCGC